>NW_026998704.1:0-137500 GCF_035044405.1 Drosophila montana | reverse complement strand
CAACAGCAGCCCATGAATATGAAAATTTTCCAGTTTCTGCAATTTCAGCTTGAACTCGCCAGAGTTGTCAGCCAGTTGTCGATAGACACAGCAATCCCCACGGCATACCCACCCACAGCCATCTCTCCCCTCCCTTCCTTCCCACTCTCCTACCCGACAAAGTCTTTGTTTCTGTTTAGACTCAACAAACTGCTAGAAAATTGAATGCAAAATATGACGATGTTCGATTGAGAGATTTTCTATAAAGCAGCTGCGCACATAATCCTTCCTTCTCCCCACAGCCGGTTAACACCCTGCCCCTAGCCCCAGCCACACGCTATAGCTATTGAAGTTTTGGAGCAAATATAAATATTTGGCTAACCGAAATACGTCGGAGCAGCACATCAAGCAGAAATTAAACGTTCATGCAAATTGCGTAGACGCTTTCCTGGCTCTGGAACTACGTTTCCGTTTCCGTTCCCATTGCGCTCCTTACATAACCATAACTAACTGAATATAAGCGAAAACTGTAAATCTGCAATAAGCTGCTTTTCCCCAAAAACAACAACAACATCAACAGCATAAAAGGAGCAGGACATTCATGTAGATATTTGAACAAGAATAACATGCGATGCATTTGCAATTTTGTGCTTGTAAATGAAAAGCTGAAAGCATATTTAACGCAGCTGCCTCGGCAAGTGGAAAATTCATTTTCCAATAAGACAATAACAACAAAGCGGTATAATGCATTCCATAAAATAACATTCGAGACAATTGCCAAGCTAAAGCTGAAATTGTTGCCTTTGTATTGGTTGGCATTATGGAAAACTATAAAGGCGAGAATGGTAAGCGGAGATATACCCTCTAACTAGTAGGTGGAAGGTATGCTAGACTCATTTCGAATATACCTTGAGCCAAGCGAATATGCTAATGTCGCTTTTCTATCGAGTTCCTACCTTCCATAATACTTCGCCAGATAAAAGTCTGTGTCGCCTGGAATATACACTTAAAATTTGTGATTTTGTTTTCCTCTCTGGTTATTCTTCTCTATATAATTATTATATGATTCTCGTCTCTAACCTTGGTAAACTCCCTTTTCAGCTATATTTTCATGGGTAGAGGCATAAAAATATTATGCACAAGTTCTTTAGAAATGAGCTTATGCATATCCGGACTTCATTAGGGGTAGCCACAAGCATGTTATTAATGCCAAATACATTACCCACAATATATTTAAGAAAGCATAAGAGGGCGCAATTTTGCATTTAATTAATGCACTGAGCATTTGTCCTCAGCATGTTCAAGTTGAACTCTTTGTGCGCTTTTCCACATGCCACGCAGAGCACAATCCACTTCAGACATAATCACCGAAGAGCCAGGGAGAAGGCGGATATGTATATATATATATGTATATAACAAGAGACGAGCTGTTCCTGCCCAACGTATGGCTGTCAAAGCGCTCTGAGCAAATGTGGCGCATTTGTATTAATGGCAGAGCCATTGAGCAGGAGCAGCCAACTCCCAGACCCAAGAGCCAAGAGGCACAGGTAGCAGCTCCAGCTCCAGCTGCAGCTTCGGCTACAGCTCAGGTATTTGGCTGCCTTTTGGCATTTGAAGTGCATGGCAATGTGCATGCGAATGCTTTTGAATCAACTCATTCAGAGAGCCGACAAGAGTCGCAGAGCTCAACTCTCGTCCATCCACATTCCCGCCTTCCCCTGTTCGTATGACTCTCATATGTGCAACAGCAGCAACTGAATAAGTGAATCTGTTCATTGAGTGCATCGGGCTTTTGCATTTATTTAGCAATTACACAACTCGTGTATGAACTGCAGTTATACGTAGCTCGTGGGTTGATCAATAAATGAGAAAAAACCATTCAAACCATAACTGTTGAGAGAGGTAGGAAATTTAGTAAACCAAATATTGGTAATGGTTTTATTTGCAAACGTTTACGAATGCGACACAAAGAGGAATTGAAAAGACAAGTGTAAAGGTAATAACAATAATAAATAAACCGAAAAGGTTTATCATAGAAACGTTTACGAATGCGACACAAAGAGGAACTGAAAAGACTAGTGCAGAGAAAAAAATAATAAAAATTTAAGAGACTGATGTGGAGGTAATAATAATAATAAATAGACGGGATACTGACAAAAGGTTTATTTTGAAAACGTTTACGAAAGCGACTCAAAGAGAAATTGATAAGTGTTCTCTTTAGAGTGAGATTCGGTTTTTGTGACATTTAGTTAGTCGTGTTAAGCTATGATATAAAATGATTAAGAACAGCCCCTTAATGGACATTAACATATTACTTATGCTAGGTTAATGATATAGACCTGAGTGTACTAACTTATAGTCACGTCTTCAATGATAAATTCAACAAATCAAGTGCTTCTTTTACTACTCATTATTTTCAAGCTCAGTCCCGGCTAAGCTGAGAACTTAACAATCTGCCCTCGCTAGCTTCAATGCAACTGCAACATTTTAAAAATCCTTTGTAGAGGTTAAAGCAGTTAAAAGTTGGATACCAGCCAATTTATGGCCTCAGGAGCTGCTGTTCAAGCGGTTTGAACCAACTTGAGAGCCAAATTGCAGCACAATTCCAGCTATAATAATAATTTAAATAATAATATTATTATACCTAATATAATCTACTTAAAGTGAGCCAAATTTATGATGATATTTATTAGTGGCCAGCACTTTGCTGGCCAATTAGACGCGTCACAGCTGGACAATTTTTGGGCAAACAGCAAAGACCGAAAAAAACTGGAAACTAAAAATGCAGCAGACCATGCAAAAGTGGGTCACAAAAATACCAAAAAAAAAGAAAAAATTCTTAAATTATGTCAAGCTGGCGCAAAAATATAACTGATTTTGAATTTAAAGAGTACTTGATTTAAGTATTTTTTAACCCAAATATTTGCATACATTAGATGTACCTGCAGAGGGCTACGAATTAATTTGTGTTCTATTTTATGTATCTAACTTCTTGCTAAAAGGACAACAAGGATTATTTTTGTATCCATCAACAATAGGTTTTAAATAAAAGTAGTTTGATCATAGAATAAATAAAACTAGGCTTGAGATAAAGAAAAACTTCCTTAGATATAATTATTTGAATAAAATGCGATCATATACAGTTTGTATGTATATCTTTAATATATATAAATTTTAATTTTTTGTAAATATTTCCCTAACAAAATCAATTAATCAAAATATCATGGTATATTTTTAGGATCAATGTCGTATTGCTACCTCAAAGATCTTAAGGAAAAGTTGAATCATAAATTGAATTATTTTATGAAAACTCTTTCGACTTTCCGGACACACGCTTTATCTGTCAATAGATTTTGTTTAAGAACAGGTAGCAATATCTTATAGCTACACAATGAACAGGGTATTCAAAGGACGTTCAGCCATAGATTTGTGCTTTGTGGCATTGGCAAGTTGTCAATTAGCAGCACAGCAGCAAATGAATATAATTAAGAGGGGAACAGGCAGCAGTGCGGGGCATCGGAGGGGGTGAAGGGCGTTTTAAGAGCGTGTCCATGACCGGGCACTTAAAATGCATGACACACAAATGATGCAAAGGTGTGCTGAAAGTGCACAAAACTTTTACCAGCAAGAAGTTGGCTGCTGCCAACTTTGGCAACAGATTCGCTTTGATGCCGTTTCAAATGAATGGAGAACAGATACAACAGCAACAACAACAACAACAACTGCTACTAATACAACAAAAACAAGCCAAAAATAGCGAAAATGTCCATTTCAAATGTCACAGGTCATTCCCCTACCCTCCCTTCCTGTCCACAAGCTCTTTCTACACAACTGCATTCGCATTTTCTTGGCTTGCACAGTTTTCTCATTTTCTCCGTTTCCCAGTTACCTGAGCGTCTTTTAGAGTACAATTTGCATGCCGTGGCAGTGACTTTTGTTTTATTTTAGCTGCTTTTCATCACGTTTAACGCCCTCGGCCCCTGCCCCCTGCCCCCCGCGGCGTTCCTCAACTGCCCCTCATCAGTTTTGCATTATGAGCTGCAAAAAACAGAGAGAGAGAGAGCCAGAGAGAATGTATAATACTTTGTATACCCTTAGAGGGTATTATAATTTTGTCACGAATTGTGTAACGAATAGAATGAGAGATCCCTGATGTCTATATAGTATATATATTCTCGGAAAGTATCAACAGCTAGTCGATAAAGCTATGTTTGTTTGCCCGCCATTCCCTCTATATCTATTTCTATGCATACTTCTTCCTCAGCTTTAAAGCTAACTTTATGCAACTTTTAATAGGTGTTTCTAGGAAGTATATAGGTAGATTTGGGATAACATAAAAAGCTATCGCTTGCAATTAAGTTCTCGTAAAAAGGACCCCTTTGTTTTCTAAAATACCTCAACCAAAGTTGGCAATTACGAGCTTAAACTTACTTCTCACATATGAGCACGATCTTAATGACAACGGACGACTTTAACATACAGCTTTCATAGGAATGATCGATCGTAGAACGAGTTTATATTATGAAAATATCTTGACCAAATTCAGCATTTACGATCTTTACTGCTCTCCTCACAGATCTGCCCAGTTTAAAGCCACTTTCCTTTGAGGGTATTTAATTTTCGGCGTGCCAAAGAGAGACATTCTTGCCTATTTTGTTCGCTTTATAGACTATTTTTTGCCTGACCATCTAAAGCTTTGCAGTTAACTGCTACCCGCTACCCCCCTCCACTCCCTCTCCGCACACCCACTTTTGCCATTGGCCAACTGTGTCAACCAGTTTGACCAGTTGGCTTGGTTAACTCTGCGCGCTCCTTTGTGGCAAACGTTGATTGCTCCTCGACTTCAGCTTCGACTTGAACGTCAATTGATTGGAATAGTTGCTTCGCTTCTCTCTCTCCCTCTCTCTCTCTCTCTATCTCTCTCTTTGTCTCCCGCTCTATCTGTCTCGCTCTCTCACTTTGATAGTCAACTTTTATTTGGACTTTACCGTTTCGCGTTTCAGTTACAAATTTTGCAAATCATGCCACGAACCCAGCCCAGCCCTGTCCAGCGTTTTTCCGTTTTTCTGGCCAACTGCAGCCTCAGCTCTCGATGCTATTTATAACATTTTCTCGACTTTTTGGTTTTCGATTTGTATAGCTGCGGTTGCTGCCGCTGCAACTGCAACAGAGGCAGCAAGAAGAATGCGCCCCTTGTGAACTGCGCCCAATTTATAATGTGCGCTTTGAAGGCCTTTTGCCGATTGGACCGAAAGCAACAACAGACGGCGCCCAGGGAACTGGAGACCGGTGAATGTGAACGTGGAATCGCCAAAGCAATTGCACACACTCGTTTACCATTCATACCCGGTCATACGTATATGCTATATAGGGTATATTTGCAAAAGGCAGGTGAAACTCTCAACTCGTATTTACATTAATCTTAAAACCAAGCATTTGTTTAAAGAATAAATTAAATTTAGTCTGTTTATAAATATGCAAAAAGTTGGTTATTTACTTTAGGCATTCAAAGGTGAATGTAGAGAAAGGTATTTCAAAATTCTGCTGCACTTTGTTCTTGGGCATAAAAGATAGTTCAGACATGCGATAAAATGCCATACGATTTAACGAAATAGCCCCAATAGAGTATTACGAAAAGTATATTGTGTTTAAGAGTATATATCAGGTATTTCTGCAAGATTGCTGTCTATTTAAAATGATTTATGTTAATATATAATATTTATATCATATTTAAAAACTACTTTAAAATTTAATTATAATTTATTTATATTTTATATCCTTTTCTTTCTTTCTTTTATAATCTCGACTCACTTTGGTGCAGATATTTCGCAGTCGAACCTTAGTTTTGTGTTTGTTTTATCGACCAATGTTTACTGGACACAAACAAAACCAGCTGAAAACCAACACCAAAAATGTTTTGTGTCCAGTTGCTGCTGACTGCCACGGCGACTTTTATGCGTTATGTGCAACTCTTGTTGTTGTTGTTGTTGCTGTGTGTTTTGCATGGCGTGAATGTTGCACGATTGGAAAGATACGAGTTTTGGCTAGCAAATGCAATCTAAATGCAATACGCTCGTGACGTTCACACCCAGAAAGCAGCTTTTAAGTAATTGCATGAAACCGTTGGCTTATATAATAACAGGCGCTATTAAGTCGAGCAGCTGACCAACAAAATTGTTGCTAAAAACAACTCGAATTAAAAACAACAACAACACTCACTTTTAGATGCAATTGAAATAAATCAAGCGCAACTCAAGAGAAGTGTTTGGCAGTTGGTAATTAATTTGTTGTAAATTTTGTCAAACTTTTTTTTTTGCAATTTATTTAAGTCAAAGCCAAAAGTTGGCAGTCGAAAACAGCAAACAAAACCAAATTGTTGCTTTGATTTTATGTATTCATTGCAATTTTCAGTTGGCCTGCCAGTTGGACAAATGATGCCGCACAAAAATGTTGTTGTCAAACACTTTTAATGCAAAAACTTTTACGGCAACTGTGCAAATAGTATGCACATATAGTATACGATATATAGTAAATGGGCATATTCCACAAAGTGCTGTGCAGCTGTGAGCCTCAATCATGCCCAGTTGCACGTACACAGCTGCATCATCAACGTGCCTCAACATGGGCGCAAATTGAGTGGCAAACAGTGTGCCACAAACAAACAGGGCAAAAAAAAACAAGAAGCTACCACAGCAAGTGAGGCATGTAAACTTTATTTAAATGTTTCAACATACCACACAGACGTCTGCACAGTTATGACTGGAAAATGCTAGGAAAATTGCAAGGGCTCTCTAGATGGCCCTCTAAGATAGGCAATGCACCAGCCGAGCAAATACCATTCTACTGAATAACTGGAATCCACCAACAATTCCTATACCCTATAAGAGTTGGCTGCCAAAGAGACTATCATATACTATATACACATATGTATAAGCCCATTTTAAATGATAAAGATAAAAACAAAGGTTTAATTTCAAGATATACAAATGTTTTTTATTTGGGCATGCCCAAAGATATATCCCGAAATTGCAGCACAAACTCCTTACACCTCTTTACAGGGTATCTCTTGCATGTGGTTTTTGCATGTGCTAATAAGTCTACAAACTGTACTCGAGTCTCAGCAGTAAATTTGATATAAAATGTGAAAATACCGACTGAGCTGAGTTTTCACTTTTTGCAAATTGTATTTCAAATGCTTTGCAATTTCGCCAACCACAAAAACCCAAACTCAAGCGTTCAGAGTGAGGGACGTTTTTTGCGGCCGCAAAACAAATTAAAACATTTACTCACAAAATGTTGTTGTTGTCGTTGTCGTTTTTGTTGTGGCTATCCAAATGCAGTTAATGCCAGTTGCAACAACAACAACCACTAAACTGGCAGCCACAGAAAAGCAGCCCCCTCATTAGAAGCCCCCTTCGCCAACAAGCAACCCATTTCAATAAGAAAGTTATTCTCGCATATTTGTTGTTGTTGTCAACTGGCAGCTGTAATTAATCACATTTAATTTATCAATTGATGCCCCTCCAAATGCGCCGAGCTTAGCAAAACAATCAACAACAAAAAATACCAAAAATTATTAAAAGAGCTTACACAACATTAAAGCTGATTATAAATTAAAGATTGATGTGCTAATTAATAAAACAGAAGGAGTAAAAACCAAATTCAATTGCTGCAACAGTAATTAGAAATGATTAAATAATTTGTAGGTACAAATTGAATACATTTACAGCAAAAGCTGTTAAAGCAGTTTAGAATAAGCTCTTAATATATTTATTCAATGCAATTTAAATAATTTTAAATGAAATGGGCTTCTATTGTAAGCTTTTATGTATGCACTGATTGCAATTAACCGCACTTGAACTTTAGATGTGGACCAACAGTCACTTATTTGCCATGCAAATCATTTTTATGGCCAAAAATCTCTTATTAATATAGGGATCTATTTTTTGAAGAAATTTAACTCATGCTATCTTTTTTTAGTTAAAAATATTAGGATACATGGATTTTTTACTTTGTTAAATGTGGTTACATGCTACATGCCCGTTCTCTCTCATCTTTTCGCATTTAAAGGTCGAGGCCAATTTTCGTCCATATTTTCATCCTCCTGTTATGTCTAAAATTTTATTTTTAATCTCTTCAACATCCCTACCTGACAGAGTTGCCAGCCCTACATTAATATTCATTCATCAATGCTCATTATGTACTAAAAATGCTAATAAAACTATAAAGAATATTTGATTTAGGATTTATTTTATTCAAAGCTAGCATTTGACTCCAACTGTACTTATTCGTTTCAAGTCGATCTTCATTCTCCCTATGCTGATTATACTCCCCCTATAATAAGCTGTATTGTTTTTAAGGGTATGTTTAATATGTCATAGTAATTTGATTTGCATCTCCTAAAAGCGGAAAGAGAAAGTAGATGTACTGTTACTGGAACTTGGCTCTTAGGCTTAGACGGCGAATTATACAGGACCTGGTAGGTCAAAAATTCTCTAATTTAAAATTCATATTCACTTTCTTTAAAATATATATAATAGAGCTAAATTTGTTTCATATTATTGTCTTCATTTGCCTTTAAGTCTAAAATGCTGCATATCTGTAACCCTTTCTTTATGCTTTAGAAATCAATATATACACATAAAAAATAAATAAAAAAACAAATTTAAGTTAAATGTTAGCTTAAAACTGATCCAAGCAGCCTTTTTAAATAGACTCACCAAAATAATTCTCATTTCCAGCTCAAGTTAGGAGGCACTTTTGACCCCATTTTAATTCATTCAGTTGTCTTTTCTAAATTATGCTCATTGTTATATTAAATTGAAAGCTAACTTCAAACTTAAAGCTCATTCAATATAATTGAGCTCACTTAGAACATTATAATTATGCAATTACCTACCTCCTCGGACATACATATTATTCCCCTTCAACAAACTGCAAAGCACATATTCAGCTAGTTTAAGCCTATTTTTCGCTTGTGCCACTTGTTGCATTGCAATTTAAGCTCCTGTTTAATGATCAGCCATACAACAAGTCAATGCCAATGCGAGGCATTTGAACATTGGGCACAAACAAGTAACCTGGCCATGATGAGATTCTGGCTAGCACAGCTACTTCTGGCCAGTTGGCAGCCGTTTTAACTGTTGTGAATTTGTCTGTGGTCAGTGACCCAGGCAAATGGCCAGCGCACAAACCAACATAAGAAAAAGAAATTATAAAAAACAAACATGTTTTAAGGCGCCGCCGCATGTAGATAAAAAAAAAAGCATTAAAGAACGCGGCCTGCTACAATTTAATGCTCCCCACCCCTCAGGTCAAGGCGAATGGTGAGGGAGAAGGGGGGGAGGGGGGGAGGTACACAAAAAGACATTAACCGTATATGAATATGAATGCTCGTTAATAGCACCAGCTGCGGGACGAACTGACTATCCAAGGGGGGCGGGGCAGCTTTGCGTGTTAAATGCCATAAGAAAGATGAATAACCAGAACAAGAACAAGAAGAACAAGCAACAACAAGAAGAAGAAGAAGAGCTATAGAACGCACATGTAACTAAACAACTCGTGTGTGTAGTACATAAGCACATACATATAATTTTCATTATTGGGCGTAATTAAGTTCCCGAGAGATCGACAGGTTCGTTGTTTGAGTCTTTCGTTTTGGAAAATCTTTCTCGCTCATTATAAAAAACTAAATGGATTCTAATGAAGGTGCGTTCACATCAAAATTAATTCAAATGAACTCTGGCCGATTCTTATTGGCCAAGCTACAGGCCTACACTTGATTTATAGAAGACAATCTGGGAACTTTTGTGGGTCGTGGTCGTCTTTTCTCTGTTGTCATAGATTTGCATGCGTGCGAAACAATGGCTCACATTTGGGTAAATTATTCAATTATGTACTCACATTTCCGCCAGTTGATATTTATCTTAATGCTGCCCAGCCTGCAAAGAGAAGCAAAACGAATAAAGAAATTAACTCAGAGTGAAAATCCATTAAAGCACATTTTAATAGAGCTCATAAAGCTACCAAAAGTCTTAAAAAATAGCCTTTATAGCTGGCAGTGCTTGTTGCGTAAAAGATGCCCCCGGCGGGTCATGCAATCTCACGAAACTCAACTGCATACGAAAATTCGTAAAAACAATTTTGTATAAATTTTCGTATATGAAATGCGCTCAACTCAATCAGTCAAAGGTACTTTTCTGTGCAAAACTTCTGCAGCAGCATATGCAAAGTGTATCTGTGTGTGCGTGTGCGTGTGTAACTTTGTGTATGTGAATCTGGCTGCTTTTCAGTTTACCTAACTAACTGCTATTAAAAGCAAAGTGACAAGAAATATAAGTTTTATAAACAAAAATAAAACTTATTCAATTCGCAGTTGTTGTAGGCTATTAAATAACAAGTTGAGATACCCTGTAAAAAGCTGTATATTGCTCTTAATCTAGTTATACTACACATAGGCTCATGTATATAGTAGAAAACCTTCTAACTGCATGTTTTAGTTGGCAGAAGGCTTTCCTGACCTTTTAAACCAGGCACTAGGCTCCAGGCGCCCCCCCTCGGATGCCCAGCACATCCGCTGCGCATACTCCAGCCATAGATAAAGACATCTTACCACCTGTGGACGCAGGCTGAAATAGAGCCAACACGGTTTAGCTCACCTGCTGGCAAGCAGGGCCACAGAGATCATTTATCTACATAATACGTTTAAATCATCTGAGAAAAATAAGACATAATCCGTTTCTAATTCGTGTTATTAGACGAATTAATCTACGCCTAGATATTTGTTTTCTTTAAAAAACGTTCAATGTAAAACCTTACTGGCAAGTAGGTTCAGCTGACCTCTAAGAAAACCTCTCTGAACCTCTAAGTAAAAGGCTTATGAATCATCTGATAGTAGCTGCTAATTAACGACAGTTTTTTTATGATTTAATAAATCATTTTTAATTAGTAGCTTGTCTCATGTTCCTATGTATGATTAATATATGTATAATAATATATTTATATATATATAAACAATCACATTTTGCACAACCGGACTCACTAAGTCTATTTGGTAAGCTAACCAACTTTGATAACATACCTATTTAATTTCTTTTACTTATATCAATTTTCTTACCGCAGAACTTTATAAAAGTACTCGAGTATATTTATTTTGCGAGCCAGCATATCTTAAGTGTTTATGCATAGGAAAGTTTTTCCGCCAAATGCAAATTCAAAGTTTGTGCCGATTTTACATTCCGATCAAGCCTGCAATTTGCTGCTACACCTTCATATATCAAGCTCTAATTAAGCGGCCGCCGACTGACAAACTAGAAACATGGGAAGAGCTAAGAACGTTAAGACTTTAAGTGAGACGGAGAGAGAGAGGGGCAGAAACGGGGATGGAGGCGGGGGCAAAACTTGGCTGAATTGGTTAAACTTTTACTCGAGTAGACGGAGGAACGCACCGATGCCGCCACAACTCAAGGTATGTGCAACGGAAACTTGCGACTTGCCACTTGCTACTTGCAACTAAAAAGGGAAAAGAACCAAGAACGAAAAGTGGGTAGCAAAATTAAATTAAGCGCAAGTGTGGGAAAATGACTTGAAGCGTAAAGTAATAAGAAAATTTTGTGGGTTGCGCACTAGAAAAGCCTCCCCCCTCCCTCGAGCACACATAGACATTGGGGCAGAGTTCTACGAAGAACCAACGAAGCGTTCAACTTTAAAGACACATTTTTCAGGCCACGGTAGACTGTCAGCTGTAGGCGTGGCATATGTCAAGGTTGTGCACTGAAAATACCATGAGAAAGTGATTGAAACGGAGCCAAAAATAAAAAGGAGAGTAAGAAAATGTTGCACAATTTGCTGCAGAAATGATGCAACGTGGCTAAAAAGCTGGGGGCTGGTGGCCAGCTGCCGGTCGGGCATATTGGAATTTTTATTGGCATAATTCGCACAGGCGCATGTCCTGCTTTGTCCCTGCAGCCGGACAAGTGCCGGAGTAAATCATATTGAAGCCGAGCTTTTCTTTCAACAATTTTGGCAATTTTTGGTGCTTCAATTATCAGCAACAATAACAATGGGAATTTGCGGGCAAAATGAAATTCATGTACAGTGTTGAGCAGGTTCTCCCTCTCTCTGCCTCTCTGTATCTCTCCTTCAGTCTGTGTGTGTTGGGGTAAATTGTAAGTGTAGTAAAGTAATTGTTGGGAAAAGTTATAACTGCAACAAGATTGAAATGAACCTGCTGCAGAATGAATTGATTGGACAGAGTCGCCCGAAAAACCGAACCAAGTACAAAATTGAATTGATTTTCCATCAATGGACATGTAACTACAACTACAACAAATGTAAGAACAACAACAACAACAATAAAAACTACACATGCAGCTATGGACATGTCTGCTCTAGCATTTCGCCAGGCTGTCAGTTTGTACACGCACACCCACACACACACGTACACACACACACACGCTCACGCGCTGGCAGAAGCCATCAAAACGAACAGAGAAAAGCCAGGAAAAACTCTATGGGGCATTTATTACACATGCACAATGAAAGAGCGAGACAGAATTAGCGAGTGCGAGCGGTTGGGAGGCATCCAAAATGTTTATGCCTTGACCATTGAATTTGTGTACCGAAAATTTAATTTTCCATGAAATACAATTTTCCTTTTTTTTTTCATCTTCATCTACATTTTGGCAGCAATCCTTTTTGCTCTAGGGGCAGGTTGTGTGCGTGTGTTTGTATTAATGGATTGCATGCCCCAAAACTTGACCAAAGTTAAGTCTGTCCATAAATGGAAATTCACAATTTACAATTCCGATTTAACGCATTTTATTTACACACAATGTTGAGCCAGTTATTTATGTTTGTTTGCATTGGCCGCCTGCTTCGATGGTCGCCTCGGTTGCACATCATTTTAATCTTTAAATATTTATATTTTATTTTAAATTCGCAAAATAAATTTAATTAAATTTAATTGCCACAAAGGCGCCGTTGCATGTCACAGCCACGGGGCACAGATAGCCAGCAATTTATGTTGAGTTGGCAGTTTCAGCCTTAAAATGAAACACATTTACAATTATACAACTTTGGCATGATGAAAAATAAAATACTCTCTCGGAATATAATCGGATGTTAACAACAATCTGCTGAACAGTAAATAAAAATTTGTTTCTCTGTAACAGTTATTAATTTTAGCTTAAAGAAAAAAATATTCTTAAAAAAATAATTGAACGCATTCAGAATCTGTTCGAATTGAGTTCAATTGTACAGAAGAAAAAAATCATATTGAGCTTGAATGTGGAACTTTCAGTTGTTTTTTTGTTCGATTAATAACAATCTGCTGAACAGCAAAAAAAAAATTGTTTTTCTGTATCAGATATTAATTTTCCCCTTAAAGCAAAAATCTTTCTATAAACATGATTGAAAAACTTTTCCGACTCTGTTAATATAGAGTCCAAATGAACACAAAAATAAAAACATATTACATAATCCTATTAATAAGTAAATATTATTTACCTTAAATTTGCCAAGTTCTGTTTTTACTGATATTAATAACAATATGCTTAAAAACAAATCTTAATCTATTAATTTTAACTTAATGAAAAATCTTCCTTAACGTGATTGAAAATATTTTCCGACTCAGTTAAAATAGAGTCCAAATGTAAAAAAAAAACATAAAAATGTATGAATTCGTAATAAATGTACCCTACATTTACAAATTTAATTTATTTTTCTTAGTAGTTTCCAAAAGGTAGCTCTTTAATTATGCAGCCTTTACTAGAACTCCAAAAAGACTGCCGACTCGCATTTTTTTTATAATTAACGTAGAGTGGCAACAGTCTAGCAAAAATCAACTTTTCAGAAATTCATGGCAGAAAATGTAAAAATATGTTTCATTATTTTAATTAATATAAACAAATATTTTGTGGTTCGCCAAACAAAAAAAAAACACATAAGTTATCTGAATGAAGTCTTGTGGCTTGGCCAGAATTTATTCAATACAGTGTAAATTTAAGCTTGATGTGAGTTTACTCTTCTTGAATCTAAAGAAATATTTTACAATAAAAAAGTTAATTATAGACCTTTACTTCTTATAGATAATGAATATGAATGTGGCATATAATATATATAAATATGTACTACTCTCTTTTTTGACGACCTTTCCAACAACTTTACAACTTATTTATTCTATAATAATTAAACAAAATCTTAAAAAAAAACTAGATATTCTAGATACCCTTTAGGATATTCTATATTTATATTAATAAAATATTAATTTTAAGCAATCTCCGCATCATCAGCAAAAGATGATTATGTATTAAATTTATGCAGCTGAACTTAACGCTAGATCTAGATATATATTTTATGGGCTGTTAAATAAGCTCCTTTCTACACTCCCCACACTTTGTTTAAAATTAAAAAATAGCCCATGTTAGGGCATTAAAATAAACTTTGATTAACTGCCGCCACTTGGTAAGTGGTAAGCCTTGGTGGCAAGTTCTATTTTTGGCCCTGGGGTCCACGTGACCGCCGTCGGATCCGCCAGTTTAAGTAGAACATCACGTTCGGCACATCAAACACTTGCGAAAACTGTTCGCAGGGTCCGAAATGGGAATGACAAACATTTTAACGGCTGGGCAGGCAGACTGCGAGTTGTGAGTATGTGAGGCGCCTGGAAAATGTCTGCTTTTCCATGTCTGAGACGTGACATAAATTTCATTTTCGCCATTAATTGCAACTGAGACTGAAACATAGAATTGCATTTCTCCCTCTCTCACTCTATTTATGTGAAACTTATGACGTCACTCTGCGCGTCTAAAGTATAACTAAAACTTTATCCATCGAATGACATCAGTTGGGGGTGTTGGGTGGATGGCAAAAAAAAAGCTTGCAATATCTGTGAAAGCTGCAACTGAACTCACGCTAACAATTGAAAAAGTATTTCAATTTGTAAGCCAAGATGAAAAACATTGTAAATAAGATTTGCTCGCAAACTTCAATCTATGCGAGACTCGATGCTAAAGTTAAAGTTTCATTCGGCTCAAGTTTCTCTCTCAAGCTGAACCGAGAGCCCCTCTCAAAAGTAATTCAATTTGGGGCATCAACTGGAGTAGCGAAATGCAATCTACAACTCGTCCAGAGATACGACTTCACAAGTCTTTAAATTCTCAATCAATTTAAATACATTATTTATGCAGCTTCACAAATGAACTTTTTAGTATTCAAGTGATTTGCTCTGTCTTATTTTTGTTATATTGATATCGCGCGCTGTGTGCATTCATGCGTCTCGTTGTTTTGACACATGAACAATGACAAAAGCTGGCACATGGGTATTTTTCGCACATATGTATTTACAACTGCCGCATGAGCGATTTCTGTGCAACAATTGGCCAGGGCTAACAGCGTGTTAAAGCCATTGACTTTCGATTGACAGAGAGTGCAAAAAGCTTTAAAGCTTGAATGACGCTGGCTGCAATTGGCACTTGGATAAGGGGTAATATTATTCAGAATAGAAAAAAGCTTTCTTCTTCAAACATTATTTAGCCTCGAGCTTTCGAAACGATCAATTAATAGTTTACAGTCCGAAGCTCACTTACAGCTTTAATGTGCTTGCAAAGCTTTTATATTAGTTATTTATGGATGTAGCGTAGTCTTAATATATGTATGTTAATATATGTTATGGTATAGAAATCAATGAATTGAGTGCACTGAGTCAGCAAAATATTGTTATCTAAAAGCTTTCGTGTGCTTTGAAAGCTTTTTGCCACATTTTGTATTGAAGTCTTAAATGTTAATATATTAAAGCTTAAAACTTAAATAGTAGCTATAAAGTAATCAACATTTGTTTTCTAATCACACAGCTTTCGTGTACTTGCAAAGTTGTTCGCTTGGCTTGCCTAAATGTCGCAAATTGTGCTTTAATCTTTTTGCACTTGCTATGCCAGATTTCTATTCTTTTTTTACATCCCAGATTAATCCAAGGCCCAAGCAAGTGCAGGCAACGCTGTCCACGCTGTCCACGCTCGTGGCCCCCATAAGTAGGCAACAATTTAAGTGCAAAGCCCAATGAACATTACTGCTAAGTGCCCTGCCACAAATAACAACAAAAAAGACACGAGCAATGTTGCAACAAATGCAGCTACTGAAATTATCTAAACAGACTACAAACTAAGCTGCAGAGTTGCGGCTGCTGCTGCTGCTGCGCCTGGTGCTGACCTGGGGCTGTGTGTGGAAAGGCGTGAAAGTGCCTCAGAATGTGGCAGCTAAAACGATACAACTTTAGAGCTGGGCGGGCATGTGGCTGTGGCACTCGCACTTGACCGACTTGCAGTGACCAAAAGCAAAACGAATTCATTCCAATGCGGGCTCAGCTTAGTATCTGTGTGTGTGTGTGTGGGTGTGGGTGTGGGTGTGTGTGTGTTTTGGGGATGCCTGTTTATAGCCTTGGCTGGACCCAATTCGCGCTCATAAAGATTTAAGGGCCAAGACACGTTTCGCACTCGCCCAAACGCGTGTAAATTGCTTTCACTTGCTGCATTCGCAAAATGAAAATGAAACTAAAAACGCTCCACGACTATTAAATAGTTAAGAGCGCCAGTTCCCAAAAATTCAGCCGCAACCCCCAAACCAAGCCAAGCCCCTGCCCCTGCCCCTCCACCCCATCAGTTAAATGTTTGCATTTATAAACGTGACGGCGTTCATAAAATGTTGCGCCGCAAAAGAGCGAAGCGGGAGGGGCAGAAAAAAGAAAGGATAATGGCAACTGCAAAAGCAGCTGCTGTGAGCAGGACTCGTAAAAGCGTAGCCTGGCAAAGAACCAAGCACAAAAAAAAATGTAATAACAAAGTTTGTAGGCGCCTTTAGTTAGGGTTGCATTCATTACAAAACCCGGAGTGGGCCACGAGGGCAATTACTTCTATTTACTATATAAAGTCTATAAACCAAATCGCCAGCATACAAATTGAAATGCTTGAGTCAAAGTTCAAGCGCTTAGAGCTATGTCACAAATTTATATACACACTTGCGCCCTTTTGATTGACAAATCTCCCCGAAGTCAGAGGTCAATCAAGAGGGCGGTTCATAAAGAAGAGAACTCAAGTAAAAAGAGAAAACAAACAAACATAAATTTGGATGGGCGTTATTTTTATGTTTAGTAAAATATAAAGTTTTTATGCATGATATTTGTGCAGAGAAGTCCATGAAACAAACATAACTCGATCTATGATTGTTTTATGGACTTTACTAAACAAATATTATGTTTAAATTGGAAGTAAGAAATAGGCATTTAAAAATGTGGTGTATCCTTACAGGATGCCGGCATATAAATAAATTTAACAGGCTAAACAGAAACAAAAAGATATAATTTAAATAATACTTTTTGCTATTTGATTCGTTTTGATTAGCAGGAAATGCTAAACGAATTTTCCTTGTTTCAAGTTAATTTTTAAGTAATTGAATAGATATTCACACTTAAGTTCATAAAGTCATGAGCAATCAGTTCAAAAGGTGACTCATAAATGCTTAAAAATTTGGGGCACACCCAAAGCTCTAAAAGTATTTCAGCTATAAGGCAAAAACTTGAGTTAATAATAAATAATTGTTAATTAACAAATATAATCCCACTTAAAAGCCTTCTCGTGGGTTATAAAAACAGGAAATTTCTCAATATAAATTTAAGACTCATTTGACAGGTAAGAATAATAGGTATATTAGTAGATCCTTAGAAGCAAGTATTTGAGTGTTTGGACTAGTCTTAATTCGGGCAATTTTAAGATTTTGCTGCTTAAATTTGTGATCAATTATAGTTAGTTAAGAATATATCTATATCTATATAAGAAATACAAAGCTTAGTCAAAATAAATATAGAATAAAACTGTTAGCGGACATATTTGTTAGCAAATGCCAGCAATTAGTTTTAATTAGGCTAATAGCGACACACAATAAACCTGACGACCCTCGTCCTGGCGGCCATATAATGTATGCATGTTTAGCTCATTGGCTTTGCACGGCCCACTGAAGTCCTGGCAGACATTCACATTTATGTTGTGACAGCTGCCAGCTGGGCATTGCCTTCTTTTATTTTGTGTTCGGCTGCTTTGCAGCTGTGCATACCCGAATGATGAAATTCAAATATGCAACGTAATGAAATGTAATAAAAAGCAAATGCCTGAAAAGCTGGCTAACTGGCTAACAACAACAACAAGGCCATTAATAATGCTTAAAATCTAAGACCTGGCAAATTGGTTTAGCCAAATGTCTGAAAAACTGCTGCAAAAGCAGCAGCAAAAATGTCGCAGTTAATTATGACGCCAAAGCTGTGTCTGTGTGTGGGCGTGTGGGAGAGAGTGCGTGTGTGTGCGTGGGAGAGTGTGTGTGTAAGGTAAGGCAACCCACCTGCCAGGAATTAATAATTTAGTGCAACCGCAGGCAATCTAACCCCCCGCCCCCTCAGCCACTGGCAAAAACCTCAAAGCTACGCAGCAAACAAGAATTACAAAAACCCTGGAAATTTTAAATGAAAAGCATTTAGGAAACATGCGCTTATATGTAAATACAGTGAAGCCTCAAACTAGCTACCTAACTAATTACAAATATTTAGTCCTGGGTTTTACTGTTTTGGCTGTTGCCACAGCATTCACATTACATATCAAACAAAGTTTTCAAGTATTTTTAAAAACGTGCCCAAATGCTGAAATTTGATTTGTTTTCGGCGCTTACATGAAATTCGCATTAAAATGACATTTATGTGGCGAGAGTTCGGCACAGTTAATACGAAGGACTCACACAGCGGCACCGGGAGGGGGGGGGGGGGGGGGTCGGCAGCTGCCTGACAATTATTGTCGAATATATTTCAACACCTGATGGGGCCGGGCCTCAAGTTGGTTTAATTAAACGTAATGTGCAGTCCGGCCGTTAAGGGCCCGGACAGTTATCAGGCCTGGGCACAGCCAATTTGCAAATGCCAAAGGACCTTTTTCTGGTCATCTATTTTTTTGTGTATACTCAGTTAAATGGGCAACAAAAAGGGCAGCTTGATTTATCAGAAGATAATTGGGAGAAGTTTGTTAGCAGATAAAAAGGACGATATACAATATTAGAAAATAAACATAAACTATTTGTTTGAGTTGTTGTTAAGCGCCAAAAAAGGTTACTTAAATTATTAAATGTATTTGCCAGGCAGCATTTATGCTAATCCCTCAAGCAAAACACTTTCATTTGCAGGCACACTCTTGCCTAACCTGCAGGCAAAAGGCTTTTCCATTTCCCAGAACTATTAAGCAAGTGAGCCGGAAAATCGTATTTATATTTCCTCAAGCTTAAATATTGGTTCTCTTTGAAGGCCAGCTGCTGCTGGGTATCTTCTAGTCGAGCGCTGTGAACTTTCGCATGCTTAATGCTTTATTTTTTATTTATTTTTTTGGTGTGCGCCTAAAAGCAAATATGCATTTGGAATTTGTTTAGGGCAGCATTATGTTTCAAATTTTATTGGCATATTTACCGTAAATTAAATGGTGCCTGAAGCACCTAAAAAACCCCCCTCCCCCTTCCTCCCCGTCAACCAGCTAAACAGCCCTATAAATCTGTAGGGGTGTCCACTGATGTGCACACGCGGCGTATACGCAATTTGTATGCCATTATTGCGACGCATTGGCCCAAGACGCAGCAGCAGCAGAGAAGTGAGGGAGGAGGCAAGCGGGGAAGGAGAGACAAATTACATTAATTGCTTAGAAGCACACTCAAAACTGGAAAACCAACCCCAGCAGCCGCCTCGCCCCGCCCCTGCAACCTATTTATTTGCTGGACAGTTCTTTTACCCTCGGGGCACTTGGACTGAATTCGATTGTAAATTTCTTTTCTTTGAAGACTCTGCCTTGTTTATTGTTTATTTTTGCAACAGCTGCCGACCGCTTCTACTCATTGTTTGGTAATTGCGTTCAATCTATTCAAAATATAATAATAAGAAGCGAAAAAAAAAATAAAAGAAGCATCAATTTGCAATTTGGAGCAGAAATCAATTAAAATGCAAATTGATGTGCAATTAAAAGGCAAGCCGAATAATTTTTCCATAGTCAGATTTCAGCAAGTTCGCAATTCGCATTAAATGCCGCCTCATCTATATGCTAATGAACGCAGGTCACAAAATATTGTGCATAATTGCTGGAAATTCAAATAAATATCGACGATCACTTTAATTCTCTTTCATATCAATTACGCTTTTTATTTTCTGTTAATACGTCTATAAATCAGCCAAATTTGATTAAAGCGAAGATGACGCCCCTTAGACATTTTTGTCTAGTCTTTCTCACTTCACTTCATACTCCTATCCACCTTGGTCACTTTTTAGCTGCTTTTCTTATCAGTTCTATATTTATTTTGCTCTCCATTATCAGATTATCTGTCTCGTCGGTCTCTTGCTCCATGTCCTCCATGCTCTTTACGATCATCTAATTATTTCCCTATCATTATGTTTTATTTTTCATTTATTTCTTTTGCAATTTACGTCCTCCATGTTCACATTTTCTTAGTCAACTTATTAACCTTACCGTCTCTGGGGTTTCTTTTGTGAACAAGTTATCTCTAACTGCCACATTTATGAACCCTTTGTTTTCTTCACGCTCACATGTTCGTGTTGTTGTTTGTTTTATCTGCTCTGATTTATCTCATTTGTCCTCCTTGGTAATATTATTCCCACTGTGCTAACTGCCTTATTGTCTCCATGACTACTTTCGGCTTATTCCACCCCCCCCCCCCCCCTTGCTTATCTCGTTCCTTTGGGTTACTTCAAGGCGGGCGAAGGGTGGCCAAACTTGGTTTCCCGCAATTCACAGCTAAATACGCATATATACGCATATCCAGATATCTCGTATCTATGACCGCAAGAGTACGTGCTAGGCGCTTGCACGCAAATACAAGTATTTGTCAGATTGCCAGATAAGGGGAATATGGAAATGGCGGGGGTGGAGGCCAGGGAATATATGGGAAAATGTATGCAATCAAACAAAATAGCAATAATCGCATTACCGTTAGTCAAATCCACTTAAATGGAAATCAATCAGGCCCATTATCTAGCTGGTAATAACAACAACAACAATAACAACAAGAAGTCTAACTTGGAAAATGGCCAATCAGTGAAAATTTATAGGGAAATGTGGGCAAAGTGCACGAAAGGTTGAAGCGAAAAGCGTCGAAGGCCTCAAGTGCGAGCTGTTGGCCATATGTTGGAATCAGTTAGCGATATGGCAATCGACTGGCAGCAAGTGGTTGCAAAACCAAAGGTTAATCACCCCTTAAGGCACAAGCACACACGTGTACGCACACACACACACACACCTGTGTACGTTGCGTGTGTGTGGGGAACATCAGACAGCAGCTTGAAGTGAAGCTGACGGCCTGCGAGTAAGGCGCATGTAGGGTTAAGCCTCTGGAGGGTTTGGGCCTCGAAGCTTTTTGCAAAATGGCGCAAAACACACATGTGCGTGTGTATGTGTGTGTCGTTGTGTGTATGTGTGCGTGTGTCTGTGCTGTGCTTTAGCACTTTCAATGCGCCCAAGTTCTCGATTTGACTCCAACTGAACTTTTGCGTGTTTCAATACCATAAATTCTGCATGCCTGTCTAAGCCAAAGCAAGAGCAGCACGGCCAAGAGGGCGGGTGCACAGCCAGGGGGGTAGCTAGCAAAAGTAGTCATGCATGAGTGTGTGAGTGTGTAAGTGTGCGTGTGTGTGTGTTTTGTTTTTGTTTCAGTTAAACTTTGCGGCTTAGCAAAGCATAAAACATTTCGAAATGCATTATTGTTAAACTTTTAGCTAGCAAAGCTATATTTAATTTTTAGTGTTTGTTTTTTTAACAACGACAGAGAGGAAGAGAGAGAAAGTGAGACGGGGCGTGGGTGTAACTGATAGCTTTAAACTTTGTTAAGCGAGTCAAAGTTATCCAAGGAACCAATCATTGAAAGTGCTGCCAACTCTTAAAAGGGAAAGACAACGGCAGCACATTGACAAATGACAGACGGGCCACGTTTGCCTGGCAATGAATCATCCCTGATGGAATCATTAAGGCACATACAACCCTCCCCCCCCGGCCAACACCTGCCCCCTGCCCTGTACTCTACTCTGTTCTAAGCGCATTTTAGCACACAATCAAAATACATACGAAATGAGCTGCTGATTATTTTTTCATTAGCACGCAAAGAATTTCTTATTAAAGTAAGGGTTGGGGTTGGACTCGAGTTGGAGCCAGTTGGGGGTTGCTCTGTGCATAATAGAAAGAAATGTCACAGTTCATTTTTATTTATTGGCACAATATCCTGTTTGGCTGTCTTTGGGCGCCGCATGAATCATTTCATTTGCTTTTCGTGGGGGACTTTAGTTAAATAAAGAAAAGCACAAAATAAATGCACAAAGCACGCGATGTGGGCGCAGTCTGAGTAGAAAATCCAAAAAGAATTAACATTGATCTTTTGGCTTGCCGCATATAAAATACCCTAGCAAATATTTGACATAATATTCTGAACTTGGCAAAAATACAAAGAGAAAAACGTTTTTCATGCACCTTAATTTTGTACCGTTTATTAATTTCTTGTTCTTCAAATCTCATTAAAACTTTAGCAGCTAATGAAGTTGTTGAGTAAACTTTAAATATATTTTAAAAGCACAAAAGTTGCTTATACCAAAACTTTATTCATCACATTGTAAATATAAAGCTCATATATATTTTTGACCTAATTTTAGAGGCATGACAAAACTTGCAGCTGGTGAATAGTCGAAGTCTAATCACATTCAAGTTCTTCTTAAGAACTTTATTTCTTATCAATCCTTTCTATGTCAACCATCTAATAAAATATATACTACTTATATATCCGACTGACGTCGATATTTATCCTGCCGGTAGCAAAGGGAAGAATTTTTGCCTTGTTTTCTCGAAAAGGCTTCAAGATTGAACATTCAAACGAGACCCTTGTTTATATAGAAACTGACAGACAAACAAACTTTTATTTCTACAATGAAAGCTCTGCGAACGGACACTATGAATCTAGCCATAGTCTGTGCTTCTCTTCTTGGCAATTCCTCCTCTTAGGCGGACAAACAGTATTTTCGCTTAAGGGAGTTTTCTCTGTAAGGGCTATTAATGCATAACAAATATATGCACTTAATGAAGACGGGTTGGTCTCCTTTCATGCGTTACACATTTCTAGACAAATTGTTAATACCCTCCCGCAAAGGATATCAAAAGCATAAACATAAATAAATTTCAAATGCAATGCACAAAATGTTCAACATTTGTTTGTGGGCCCGCTCTTTGATGCAGTTCGTTGGGATATTCAAAGGACACACACGCACACACATAAATTTGTATATATGCACACACACCAACACACCCGAAATACACACCCTCACAAAGCTCAGAGATCTGGCACCCTTTGCTATTTTCTAATAAAATTTAAATGCAACTCTTGCGGCAAGCAAAGCCTACCCCTGTGTGTGAGTTGTGTGTTTGTTCAGCGCAGCAGAAGACCAAAAACAGCAACAACAACAACAACAACAAGTATTTGCCGGCATTTGCCGAAATAAAATAAGCAGGAAGAAGGACTCACAGGCCGCATATTGATTTTTGTCACGGTCGCATCCACCACCGTCGCCACGCGTCGCCTTTCGCGTGGGGGTTGTTTTTCGTTAGTTTTTCCCCCGGCACACACACACGCACTCACACGCACACAAGCACAGACAACAACAAAGCAAATGCAATCAGCGTGTGGCACAAGGACAATGCCGCCAGCTGTTTCGGACTTCGAAGCGGGCGCCCATCGCCAGGAATTGCGAGATATTGGGGCCAAAGGACGCAGCACATATCTGTGTAGCTTATGAGATGCAAATATTTGGACAGTCAAATTACGCACACGCACACACAACCAAACACACACACTCATTTCGCTCAGTGTATGCATGCCAAATGGAAAATGAAAAAACAACAAGAGCGGCCAGCAAATGGGGCTACAAGTGTTTTGGCGCAGACAGACGACCGTCTGCATTTGGCGCTCTCTCTCTGAGAGTGTGTGTGTGTCCGTGCGTGCGTGTGTGTATGTGTGTTGTGCAGTGCGTGTGTGTATGTGTTTCAAAAAGGAAACTTCGCAAATTACTACAAACAACACGGGAACGAATAGAAAGCCAAGCATGCTGACTGCATTACAAACACATGAATGAACAAGCAAGCCAGGCAAAAATATAACCAAAATTGTCAGCCCGCATGACCAGCAGATGCCCTGTAAAAAGATTTAGTCAATTCTAAAGTATAAGTTTGACTTGTTGAGCAATTACAGACAGCGCAAAGTGGTAATAATAATATAGCGCTTATTCGCTTAGTAAGTGGAAAGATGGAAAATGGGTGGAAGTAAATTATTTCGCTATTTATTTTATTTCCTTTGCAAATATGTTCCCAAATTGTTGAATGAATTTGTTTAAGACTTTCCTTACTTATTTTAAAATATAGGAAAGCTTACACCTCCTTCATCTTTGCTGATTGATCAAATCCACCCACGCAGTCGAAACATGTGTGAAAATGAAATCGAATCACCTAAAACATGCCTGTTACAAATATGCTCGGAAGTTTACCATACCCGATCAATGCATTTTTCATTGCAGGGTATCTGAGAGCGTTGCACAAGTGCCTGCGAAAAGCCTCTAAAAAGCTGCAGTTGAGCTGCTTAATGTGACTTTGCCTGTGGCGGGCAGGCCCAGGCCCAGGCCCAGTCTCAGCTCCCAATTCCACTGCCCGTTCAGGTACAAGTCAAAGCCGCCAGCCACGCCCCCTTAAAATGCACATTAAACACACCTTGCATGAGTCATGCGGCTGTCGTGCCCGTCGCATTGCTGCCTCATCCGCTCGACTTTATTATGGCCAAAACACAGTCGGGATAACAGGCAACCAACCCTGTTAGCATGTGTATTGCTGTGTATGAGTGTGTCTGTGTCTGTGTGTGTGTGTGTGTGTGTGTGTGTGTGTGTGTGTGTGTGTGTGTGTGTGTGTGCTGCACGCAAAGCCGGCTTCTGTCGCCAGCGTCTGTCTATGCGCCTCTGGCAGCGTCGTTTATGGCGCAAACTTGTTTAATATAATGAACAGTGCGGCAGAGCCTTGCAGCCAGGCGGTGGCAAGCAAAGGCAGGCTGTGGCAGGCTACCCGTGGCAGGCAGCACGTGAGTCAGCCTAACGGAGATGAAAACCACCCCTTTGTGGGCCAGAGACTGCACTGGAAAAACAACCACCAACAAGCAAGCACGCTAGCTAGAACAAGCCGCCCGCTTGTCTGGCCAGAGCCGAAAAAGAAAATGCAGCAAAACTCTTGATTCACCAGACATTTAATCAATATCTCAATATATATCCATTAAGCAGTGCTTCAACTCATTAGCCGGCCGACCAATTGCAAATCGCATTGATTAAAACTCGACCAGAACATACAGTTGGTCGTGTTAATTCGTGTGCATGTGCATGTGTGTGAGTGCGTGTTTAATCAGAAGTGCGGTTACCCAGTTGGAAACAAGTACATGAGAAATGCACTGCTTATAGAATTATATATTCTGATCAGATGTGATATTGCGCTTTAATGAGACAAAGGGTTTTTGAAGAAGACCTTTGTCTTATAGAATGAGTTTTGTTCGCATATTTCTATCTTTCTGAAGCTGAAAAACATGCTTACAAAATAATGCGTTCGGCACAGGTTATCATAAGCCTTATTTATGCTTTGAATTTAGACATTATAGAAGAAGGTTTAATGAATCAAATAGAAGAAAGATTCATTTGATAATCAAAACATGACAAAGGCACTGCTAATGCCTTACTTTTCACACATGCCAATTAAAAATTTAATAATGCTTTATATTAAATTCCAAGAAACTATTATTCGTATCTTAATAACTCGGCTTGGCTGACAAACATGCATACAAAATGATGCATGCAGAACAGGCTAATAAGGGCACATTGTGAGAAAACTAAATGAGAAAACTAAAAAGGAAAACCTTGTTCATTCATTCATATAAAAAGACATGCTTTGTGCTGCTTAAGGAAATCAGCATCGTGTGCTAGCAAGATGAGCATTCACTCATTATAAGCAGCTGGCTAAAGATGGGGTTTTTCATTTGTCGCAAGAGAAAAAGTCCTTTGAAAGGAAACCATGACAACCCTAAAGCATTTAAGTGCAACTGGGCTATGATTATGCCGTCTACGTCGCCTGCTTATGTCTCGCCCATGTGGCGCCGTCTATTCGAAGGCTTCTTTCTGTGCATGTCCTGGCCTGGGCTGGCCTGGCCTGGGTCCCAACTGGCGCTGCTTTTTGTGCAGTTCCTTTGGTCAGATATCGCATGCATTTGACTGCAATGAACTTTCAGCTATTCAGAGTTTTGCATGGGCTGGCGGCACAGGAAATTGTTTGCTAAAAAGGAAAGCATAATTGCCAGAGAGGACATTTAAAAAGGAAATACAATTGACACAAGATATGCGACAAAAAAAATACAGCATAAGAGAAAAAATTAAAAAAAAAATATCCAGAGCAAAAAGCAGCTGACAATTGCCAGGAGATTGTCATTAAAATGCTGCCAACTCAGCAAAGATAAAAAGCAAATGGAAATGAGAAGAATATAAAAATGATTTTGTCAGGAATGCCCAACGAATAGATGCTCTGTAAACCAATTGAAGCAAATGACATGCAAAAATAAATGTAAAGAAATCTCCAGTCGTGAGTTCTTCAATTGAAACCCAATATACACAGCCAGAATTGGAGAGGTCTGTACTTTTTTAATAGTTTCCCAGCACGTTCTATAAAGTTACAAGCCCCCCATTCACCCCTTTGTGAAACACAGGGTATCGAAAATAAATGAAAGGGCAAAATACGTGACACTACAATTTGCAAGTAATCTGTTAAATTACAAGTTTTCAGCATCAGACCGAAGTAAACTTTACTCACGCAATGATGTCATATCAAAAACGAAACGTACTATTACTTATTTTCCCCAGTTTTCTTCTGTCCCACAAATCTCATCAAAACTTTTGTTGAGAGGGGGGGGCGGGGGACGGCTGATGAAATGTAGCGTAAGGATTTAGTCAAAAATAATCCTCGTACCTAACCTTTTTATAATCTGGCCATCAGAGAGCATCATCACGTCTAAGCCTGACAAATCGCATCCATTTCGTTGGCTGGCCACAAAATGGCGCACTGAATCGCTCATAATTGTTAATGGCAATAAATAATTGACAAGGCACAAGGACGCGTGCCCCGCTCTGATCCTGTTTATGCTTATCAGAAATGGAGCAGACAATAAAACTGCGAGGCGAACTACACGAAACTGTTTTTCAATGAGTTAAACTTTAGCTAATCGGATTCAGGCTATAAACAGCGCGCGCCTGTGTGTGTGCGTGTGCGTGTGTATGCGTGTGTGTGTGAGTGAGAGTTTGTGTGGTTGGCAACACTATCTGGCTGTGGGGCGTTTTACAGCGCATTGTTGTTGCGGCAGCGAAAATTCAATTTACTGAAATTGAAAATGCGGCGGCCGCACTTCCGTATTGATAGCAGCAGAACAATACACACACACACACACACACACACACAATAATATACACACGCACACACACATACACACTGATTCGCGCTTCGTGTCAGTGTTGCCAACTGCGTGAAAAGCACGTACACTGACGGCTTAACAACTTATTTATGCTTAGCTATGCTCTACCAACGCAATTGCCAATGTCGCTGTCGCTGCTTATACCCTATAAAAAGTAAAGCTGGGGCATATTTACTCTGTTGATATTATGCTTAAGGAATATATACAAGGGTATTGGTAGATATAATAAGTTAAATTATTTAAGCATAACTCCTGGATTTAACACGAACCCAAAGCAGGCAGTTGCCTTTCCTGTTGTAACGGAGTATCTTTTCTTAATTCAAATAACTTTTCGTGGCTAACAAAATTGAATTTTCAATCAAGCAAGAGACATATATTAATAATTAAATTAACTAAATTAAATAACTAAATTAATCCGGTACAGGCAGCACAATCTATGCCCTAATCAGAGCCACATAGGCTGTTAATCAGACAACAGTTTAGCTTTAATGAATTAAGTTAAGTTTAGCTCTTTTGCTTTTTTGCCCTGCAGGGCATCTGTTAGTCGTTATGCAGCCGTAGGCAATTCAGGGCAACTTATTTGCACACCAGGTCCTTCCATTTGCCTGTGAAACGGCAGCGCCTGCAAGTGGATTCGGCACGGGCTTGCCATTGAAAAGGGCGTGTTGCTCTGGTGTCCCACCGTTTGGGGCCAGAGAGTGTTGATTCCCTCGTTTGTAAATTTCTTTTTTTTTTTGTTGATTTTTCCTAGCCACATTGTGCGCCTTGCCGAATATCATTTAAATTTAATGGAAAAGTTCAGTTGAGTTTATTCAAATTTTGGATCTATCGCTGTAGCGTATTTATGCATAACTCCAATGAATAACAGCAGATATTGAATTGCTTTTGCGAAATTCTAGATGGAAATTCTAGATAAAACGTATATATATATAAATATATCTTTGGATATATATAGAAGAAGCAAGGCAGCAAAAGTTAAGCTGAGCACAAGGACGAGGAATGCACATAAAAAAAGAGCGAAGCGCGTTGCCATCTAATAAAAATAAATTGCAATATGAAACTATTTTGAACAACAAAAAAACACACACACACACAAGCACAAAACAAGCTGCAAGAGGCAGCAGAAGCTGCGGGGCAACCAAAAAGCGCGCTCTACAAAACAATGCAAGGGAGCAAAAGAAAGGACCCGCACACACATACACACACACACGCACACAATAAATGGCCAAGCAATGTGAGCAGCCAAGCAACCCCTACCCATAACAGCCCCCCCTCTTTAACACGTTATCTGCAGCATACAAATAGTTTGGCAATAAGCAGGGGGGGGGGGGGGGGGAAAGCGAAAAGGAAAACGAAAACGAGACTTTTATGGCTGAGATATTCATGTTGATGGCAACTGAAACCCTTGCGTTGGCTTTCCTCCGTTTTAATGGCAAATCTATGTAAACGGCAGGTGCCTGTGTGTGTAAGTGTGTGTTTGTGTGAGTCACACCTGACGAACTTTGATGTGCATTTCATTTGATAGCTTTGCGAGTGACAGACGAAAATTTGGCAGCGCGAATCATTATGATAATGACGTGTGTGCGTATGTGTGTGTTTGTGTGTGTAAAGGTGTATAAGTCAGGCCTAGAGATAGTGTCAGGAGCATATGAGCACGCGCGGCATAGCACAAATGCTGGAGAATTTTGGGCAAAAATCGTAGCACACATTTGTGCGCAACGGCAGACGCACAGTGGGGCAAGTGTTGAGGATACCCAACACAAAACTCAAGACTGTTTTAATTCTCTTAAAAAATACATAAAACAAACTTTGAATTAAAGATTAAGTAGATATTGTTAGGCTATGGAAAAAACGGCTATTTGAAAAAACATAAAAGGAGCATTTTATACCCTTGCAGAGTGTATCAGAATTTGATCACGGTTTTCACAATCATGTTCACAAATATATTCTTAGAAAGAACGTGGTAATAATCACAAAATTTGTCACTAATATGTCTTGATGAATCGAAGCACATATACTTTCCATGAAACTGATCCATCGAATATTGAGTTCATAAATAAAATCATTTTTGTTTTTTAAAATATCTGACCAAGTATTCTTTACTCTAAACTATCATATGGTACGTACTAAGTATTATCCTACTATATATTCAAGCTAAACTTTATCCGAAGTATATTAATAACAACAAACAATAACTATTTTAAAATATCAACTAAACATTTTATCTACTGTGCGCTTTTATTTTAATTGTTGTATAGCCGTAATTTATTTGTTGTTGGGAGCATGGGAAAAAATTGGGTCAGACGATACGAAGAGATAATGCAAATGCTGATAAATTGCATGCAATTCATATAAGTAGCAAAGCGCGAGCGTGACTGACATGCAAATTGTGATAAATGGGATGAGCAAGAGGCGTGGGCGGGCGGACGGGGGTTAGGCAGAACTAGCACCAGGGATTGTGATTGGGATTTGGGGGTTGGGGGTTGGAGTTGGAGTTGGCAACCAACTTTGAAGGGTTGATAACTGACGTTGACTGACGTTTTGATAAGCAGCCGAGCAGCGGGCCTGACGTGTGTCATAGTTGATAGTGTGACAAGCGATGCAGCGAACAGCGAGCAGCTTCTAAACAGATTTGATTGACTCGCAGTGGGCGTGGCAGCGCCTCCAACTTGCAATTGAGACATCAAGAGGTTGTGGCAGCAGTAGAAGCTGCAGCAGCTGCTGCCGGGCAATCGCATTTGCATCGGTCAACTTCATTAAGCCAATAAATGACAGCAAGCTGTGCACTTTGTTTATTAAATTTACACTCTAATTAAGTGTAATTGCTGCGCTCTCTCTCTCTCTTTCTCTCTCTCTCAATCTCTCTCTCTCTGCCTCTCTTGCTCCCCCACTTTCTGCATATCCCTCTCCCACACACTATCTCCACATCGAACTCTAGCTTTAATCAAATGAATAAGCGAGAGCGTGTGCGTTGTGCGTTTAATTATGCAATCAGTTGCAAGTGTTGCTCGCTGCTGCAAATAAAACAAGTGGCATTGTCTAAACAAGTATGCTCGAATAGCAAATACCCAGCATTCGCAACAACCTAGCAGAAACTTAACGTATTATTATCCCATTAGGTAATGCGCTTTGTCGCCCATATCGCATTTTAATCGCTTGCATACAAGATGCAGAAGAGTCCCGCCTTAGAGTTACGAACAGATGCCACTTGGAAGATACATGTGCGATACATTTGCGATAAAGACTTAAAGACATTCTACTTAGTCTAAATACCTACGATATATGATATTTGTACTCTTATATTGTCTTTTCTTCGTCTACTATTGACAGAATGAAGGCTGCGCTATCGCCAAACTATCAGTTGGAGGATAAAAAAGCGATAGTGCATTTTCTTTTCAAGCACACAATTTTATGGAATTTTGTACGCCTTATGCTACCCCTTTAGGCCCCATCTGAATTTACAGAGTGTCAAATGTAGCACAATATTTTTTGTTATTAAATTTTAATAATCCCATTAAACACTTGACCCCACAATGCTGTACACTAAAGCCTTTTTATAGATTGAAAAAGAAATGATATTGGAATTGCTATAAATGCAAATTGCATTTACCCCTCCACGCTGTTGTGTGTAAGTGTGTGTTTGTGTGTGTGGCACATTTGTTGCGCCTAATTAATGCAATTGTAACAAATTGTATTGAAACGAGTTGAATAGCAGCTATCGAGGCATCGGGCCAGCGTCTGGCTCATTAGCCAAAGTGCCACAAGCTGTCGGGCTTAATTGAATTAACACTAATGAGCGTGCAGCGGCGGTAGCTGAACCTATCTGCATGTATCTGTATCTATAGTCAATTGTAGGTTAAAACAAATGTCAACTCCGGCCTGCTGACACAGTTCTGGACATGCTCGAAGCACTTCCGGCCACACATATCCTGCACAGTGCTGACAGCTCAATCAAATTTAGAAAAAGCTAAAAAAAGGCGAATTGTGACCTAGTTAGGGACAACTAGAGTCAGCTTGGGATGGATGCAAAAATAGAGATACAGGTGTTAAATTAGCAAAAAGCTTTGCAGTTGCCAAAGTGCTCGCCAATTAACCAATTTGTGCAGCCAACCATTGGCTATTACGCCGAGCAATCGGTCGACGCAGCTCGTATTGGTTCGTTGCATTTGCGGAATATCCAAAAACTTTGCCAGCTAGCGGCACGTGTCCATGAGATACAGATACATGTACACAGCTATAGATACAGATACATGTTTATAGATACAGCTACAGCTACATTTAATGGCGCATTTTCCATGGGTAACGCATACTAATAAGCCACTCGCACTTTTGTTACCAAAAATTGTTTATATATCTGCAATTGATTGCGCTGAATTTATCAATTTGCGGGCCACTTTGAAACGGTACAATTTTTATGGCCAATTGGCGCAATTATAACAATCGATTCGATGGCCAAACGTGAGCTGCAAGACAAGAGCTCCGTCTCAAGTGCGCCAAGGAAGAGTAGAACAAATTGCTGAGATTGCTTTGCTTCAGAATTTATTTACGCATTATTTAGAATTGCCTTTCGAACTAATCCAAATAAATTGCATTGCTTAATATTTACATAATAAAAATAAACGTGCTGTGTTTCTGTCTCTAACTGTAAATATTATTATTTGTGCTTTAATTAAAAAGATGTATAAGAAATTGTAGAAAATTGCCAAATCAATCAACATTTTGTTAATATTTCATTTTTTTAGCTTGCCTAAGATGAGTCCAAGGTATTTATGTAATTGAAAATCAATCAACTGCAGATGCTTTATTTAAAACAGAATATGACTAAATTTCTCTCTTAAATCAAAAAATTGTGCCTGAATAAATCATTTAGTAGCTCAGTAAATTTTATTTGTTACAAATTTTTTGTAAATCCTTTTAGAATGCATGTCAATTTAATTAAATTAAAAAAAAAAACCCCCACTCAACCCTGTAATAATTCAGTTCATTTGTCACTTGTTTAAACTTTTTTAAAATATTGAAATGAATATGCAGATTATTTGGACAATATTTAACGGGAAATTGCTTTAACACATTTCTTATCAATGCAATATAATCAAAGCCAGAACAAAATGACGCAAAAACTGAAATAAATAAATTTGAATAGTCGAACTTTCTGTTAAATATTTGTTTGATTGACAGTCGCTGTCAAGGCGAAGTTGGACTGAACTCAATATAAATAATCGACCCAATGGGACGGATGTCAGTGAAAAAATCAAAAAAAGTGCTTTAAAACAAATAAATAATGAAAGCTCCGATTTGAACGGTAAATGAATAAATGCTGCGGATATAGATTTTTTGATTGGCAACAAAAAATCATAACACTTTATCCGACGCTGGGTTAAACGAATGTCTCCAGGGTTTCTATAAAAGAGCACAGATTCATCAAAGTCCTTCTCATATCACAAGAGATAAACAACGAGTTTCTTTTAAATACACATTTAAATCAGCAAAAGGCAAGCATTTCCCCCATTAAAACCCTTGCCCACTAGAATTTCTTTCGGTTCATGAACTCCCTACACCTGTTGCTCGCCAGCAGCAAGGGGGCCAAACGAGTACAAATCAAAATTTGTTGCTTTTACAAACAAGAAACCGAATCTCAAATTTCCTTATTCAAATTGGGAATTGAAAACGATTCATCAATCACAGACTAGTCGCCGCATGACATAACCGATCCAGCTGTGAATCGAGCTGCTGTGGCGGCTCCTCTGACCGCATGTATCTTAAGTTGTTGCTCAAGACGGACAAAAACGAAATGAAATAAAATATAAAAAAAAATGAGAGAGAAAAACAGATAAATAAATTCATCCAATGGATATGCATCAATTAAGCTTTCATTCTAGCCTAACATAACATAACATAACAATTTCCGAGTGTGGCCCAAAATAAAAACCGGTTCTCAAATGCTTTACGGCCTACACAAGTTACGTGTATCTCACAGATACTTGCAATCCAAACCAACACACAACCGAATTGTGGACCTTGTTTCAAGTGTTTTGCTTGGGTCAGTTCAAGTTTTGTAAACGTCATCGATGTGGGCTAAATGGACCTGGACCAAAAACAAATATCAAACATTTACTTACCATTTACATGGAGCCGTGAAGGGGGAGTAGGGGGCGTATGTCATGTAAATTGCCAAATTTGGGCAGCTGTGTAAATAATAGAGAACAATAGGATAGGCTTGAGCAAATGTATCTTTAAGTATGTATCTATAACTTAGAATAAATTGTGCTTAACAAAGACCTCGGCAGATATTATGGATTCGTTCCTGTGCATAAATCAGCGCGTGTTTGGCACGCAACGAAACTAATCAGAGACAAAGCAAAAAAACAGGAAAAAAAATGTTGTCGCATTTTAATGTTAATTAATGAGCAGTCAAGAGCTCTGCGTGTGTGTGTGTGTGTTGCGCATAAACAAGTTATTAATATAGAAAAAAAAGAACTAGACAAGATATAAACTAAAAACCGGCCGGCTTGCGTTTTCTTGACTGAGGTTAGTTAGCAGGCAGTTTCGAGCTGGGCGAAATGAGTTGCCATTTTCCTGGCCGCGTGATGTGCCAAAGCTGCCAGCTGCCAGTCAAAAATTAAACGCAAGCTGTACAATTTATAATGCAGTTCAAGCAGCATTCTGACAGCAACCGGAAAAACGCATAGAGAATGGAAAAGAAACAAATTGAGGTCGATTGCTGTTCAGTTAATTTTGGTTATATCAATCAATGTTAAATGATTGACTGATTGGATATCAATGCAGCCTACAAATCGTTGCAGCTACAAAGCTAAATCTAACAAAGTCTTCTCTTATAAAGACATCGTTTGAGCTATTCCACACAAAACAGTGGAAAATGGATGGCATGTAAAAAGAACGAAAATTATATTAAAAGAAATACGCATGGCACATACAAATCAAAGCAGTAGATGCTAATCTGATTAGTAGTTTATCTAAGAGAAGATTTAGTATTGTGGTTTAAAATATGAGAAAACGGTAGAAGCTTATCTAATTTTCGGCTTACCTATGAGAAGCTTCTCAAATATTGTGGGTTAATGTATGAGAAGACCTTCTAATAAAATGTATTAAAAGAAACTTATCAAGCTAGGTAGCTATTGAAACAATTTTAGTTACATCAATCAATACCAAATGATTGACTGACTGAAGACCAATACAGCGTCCAAATCGTTACCGCTACAAAGCTAAAGCTACAATAGTTTTCTTTTAATAATTATAATTCCACTTTTACAAGTGGATCTGCAGGGGAAATTGTGTCAGAAATTGTTGCTTCGAACAATAAAATACTATTTTTAAGAATCTCCCTACATTTAAAGAAATACACACAATCCAAACTAAGCCAGGCAGTATATGCTTAACCAATTTGAAGCTCATCTAAGAGAAGACTAAGTATTGTGGGTTAAAGAATGAGAAGACAGTAGATGCTTATCTATATTGAAGCTTACCTAAGGGAAGTTTCTTAAGTATTGTATGTTAACCCAATTAATTATGTTTAAAGCTTATTCAAAAAAGTCGCAACTGCGACAAAAAGAAACTGTTTTTAGAGCATAGCCGAAACTACAAACCAAATTTTGCTCATTATAGCCCTTGTGTGTTATGAAAGGGGGTAGCTGAACGCACAAGACTCCACTCTGGAGGACTCTAACACTAAAGAACGCACTTAAAATCTTCTATTCTGTTATTTTTGGTTACAGGATATACTCAGAGAAAAAGAAAAAAAACACCAAAGTCGGGCAAAAACCAACAAAACATCTTCAAGTTCGTGTGCCCCCAAAGTGCGGATCCCGGTGAAAACCGGCTACGGCGACAGGTTGCCGCTGCAATTCACAATAAATATTTGCCACATCACACTGAGAGGGAGTCGAGGCGGTGACTGTGGCAGGGGCACGGGTTCTGGCCAGGATGGCCAAGCGACAGCTGCAAGAAACTCATTTTGGTAGCTAGAGCCACGCACAGCGGCAATTGAAAGGTTGCTCCCGGCCAACTTGTTGTGGTCAAAAGAGAACAAAGGAGAGGCACACAGAGAGAGCGAGAGAGAGAGAGAGAGCGGGCGAAAGAGGGAGCGAGTGCGGGGCAACTAGTAGCAAACAGCATTAGGGAAGCAACAAAAGATACAAAAATAAGGAATGAAAAAAACCCGTTTTACAACAATTTGCTGCTACTTGCAGTTGCCGCCGCAACTTGCCACAAAATCATCAGAAGGCAGAGGCAGAGGCAGCAACGGCTAAACTGGACTTGCCTTCTGATTGGCGCGACATTCCAACTAGAAACGAGTGGCAAGAGGAAGAAGCAGCAGCAGCAGCAGTGGATAATACATCTCGCAGCATCAAGCAATTATGTTTTATGATTGCAATGTGGCCCCCAAAAAAAAAAGATACACTGAGATGCAGATACAATAAGCGCATTCGCTCAGCAAGCAAATGAATTGCTCGTTGTCTGGCCAAAAGCGTTCTGTGTGAATAATGAATGCATCTGAAAGATACGTAGCTGTTAGCTGTTGGTTTGTCGCACTGAAATATTTATGCAGACAGTGTGTAAATGCGCTCTCAGCGCTTGCCGAAATGCAGATACATTTGTATCTTGTATCTCAAGCATTTGATTCAAGCGGGCATTTTTTTCTTTTTATTTTGGTTTCTTGCGGTTACTCGTTGTTCGTACTCTCACGTGCTTCGTTTTTGTTGTTGTTGTTGTTCCCTACACGTTTTCATGTGACTTTTATTGTGCTGCCTTCTTTGTTGTCTCATTTGGTATTCAAGTTTTCAGTTCGCCTTCGCTTTGAACTTTTGAGCTAGGCCAAAAGTGTGAATTGACGAGGTAGAAGAAGACAGATATACTTATTTTTTTTTAATTTTTTTTTCTCAGGTATGTTTCTTAGTTTAAGCCAGTGCTAATTGGTCTCAAAGTCTTGTGGCTTTGTCTTTTATGTTTGTCCAAATTCAATTAGAGCTTCTCGAAGCCATAGAAGCAACAGTTAGCTAAATTAACCAAAAATAGATGCAAGAGCTAAGGGAAGTGTTAAGCAGAGAGCAAGAAGCGAGCTTCTCGGAAGTAGCTGACATTTTGCCTGAAAGTGTAATTTGTCGCAAAGAAGAAATAGGTTAGACTTCGAACGGCCTTTCAAAATACTAAAACGGGCTTGAACTGGACTTTTAACTTATATTTGACATATGCTGTAAAACATGCTGGGTTTTTATGACTGCCAAGCTTTACAATCTGCTGAAAGTCTTGGGTTTGGCATTAAACTAATACTCCTTCTAATAAGCTACTAAAAAGTATTTAGCTATGAAATGAAACATACTTGATCTGTATACTATTCTAGAAGCCAAATGTCAAATTTGGTGAATCTACCGGTTAAATCCAAAGAGATTTGCTTAAAAAACATGATTTCGATATCGATTTTTATCGATTGAAAACGGGGAATGTTATCGGTTATCGGAAAGACACTCGTACTGAGCGGGCACTAATAGGATCTACGTTCAAGATTCTAGCTCCTATAGGTTCGGAGGTCGACGCGTTTATACATACGGACGGAAGGACAAATGGACTCGGCTAGATGCTGACCAAAAATATATACATATACACTTTATGGAAGCTTCCTTTTGCCCTTTACATACATTTGCATATTTTATCTTACCAGCTGCTTAGAAACAAAAATGTATTGAGGGTTCAGCTAATATTTGGCCTTACAAACTATTGATAAAGTAATGTGTTTTAATACCTTATGGTATAAGGCGCTTAAAATTGCTGAAAATTTAATATCCTAGATTATGAAAACACAATCTAGGGTATAATTAATGTGCTTAGCTTTTGACACTCAGCCAAATTGGAAACAAATCTGAAATGTTGCATTTGAAAGCTGCAAAAAAGTGGCCGAAAATTTAGTTGTTCTGCTCAGCTAAAAAAAAAATATATCCAACATAAAGCACAAAAAGAAAAAAAGTATAATTTAAAATTTATGTTTTGTGTTTTTTGGATTTCAATTTGTTTGTTGTGAATACGCGCAGCACGACAGCCAGGTTCAGGCTAAAATTCCATTTGGATGCAACAACATGGCTACCACACACACACACGCGCACACACACGCACTCTCTCGCACGCACACGCACACAGAGGCAGACAGGTTAATGGTAAAACTTACGGGCTTTTGTTTGCTTTTGTTTGTATTTTAACGCGCTGCTGCAAATAATCCGCTTTAGACGCCAGCAACAACAATAATAAATGCCCTTAAAACAATGCAGATTGCGGGCATTATTATTAATATTAATATTTATGCATATACATACATTTATATATGTGATATTTATGGCACGCACACAAACAAACACGTATAGTATGGCTTTAATATTTTTTTTTGATATTGCAAAATATTAATTTTTACACTTGCATTCACTTTGCACTTGATTTTTCTGGTATATTTATGCGCAGCGCGCTGTCTGCATACTTATTATTTTTACAATATTTTTGTAAGCCTTCCTTTTTTTAGCGACTTTTCGCGGCGCTGTGAAAAGCCGTAAAGCCAACGCACTTTTCCAACTTGATTTTTAACGCTCAACAGCAACAACAAAAGTCGACAAAAACGTGCAATTATTTGCAAACTGCGACTGCGACTGCGACGCAGCCGCCGCGCTAAAATTCACAGCGCAGACAACAAAACCGGTAATTTGACGGCGTCGCTGCCTTCTTATGTTTTATGGCCACTGTACAAGAAGTGGTGTGCTTGTTGTTATTGTTGTTGTGACTGCTGCTGTTATTATTGTTGTATTTGCTTTTGCTTTTGGTTTTGCTAAGGGCGCGCGCACGCGTAGCGCAGCTAGTTGGTAAGGCGCTCAGGCAAAGCGCTCACACGTCCAAACGGCTCGAAATCACAACGTAAACTAACATAACGTAACGTTCAGTAGCTAGCGAGCAGCAGACGTCTGGCAACATAACCACCACCAGCACCAATACCACCACCACCACTACAGGCGAGTGGTGAATTTGGCTGTTGGTGAAATTGTGAGCAACAAAACGTTGGTGTAACACAGTATAATTGCTCTTGAGTGCATTTTTTTGACATTTGTTTCAGATCGAAAGATATAAACAAAAAATATAATAAAACAAATACAAAAAGAAAACGTCTTCTATTTTTAAAATTATGAACTATTTTGCTAAGTATTTTTTTAAGCAGTGCAGAATAAGAGAAACAAAATTAGGCTGACTAAAATCGCAAATGTTGCGCAACATTGTTGCGGGCAGTCAAAAATACACATAATTTAAAATATTTCTTTTATAAAATATCTGTATAAAAAGTGTCGAAGTGCTTAAGCTGTTTTAAAAACTATAAGAAAAACTTATTAATTAAAAACAACACAGCAAAATCGTTTGGGTAAGTGCAAAATATAAGCGGTTTTATAAAGTTTTGGTACACAAAACTTTAGTGTACAGCTTATCCGAAGTTAACAATATGATGCGCAGCATTGTTGCCGGCAACAAAAACTTTTATTAACATGCACTTCGTGAAGACTTATGAATTGAGAACTTTTTAATGGAAGATGTGTGGTAAGTCCGTATCCTACATATGTATAGTAAAAACTATTTTACATAGCTAGCTTGGAGTGTGGTAGATTACAGTGTGGCTAGATTAATACAACAACTACAGTAGATTGCAGTTACATGCATATGTTGCACAACATTCTTGCTGGCAGCTCAAATGTTTACAAGCGCAAAAGTGTTGCAAAACTATGTTAGCCGTTAAAATTTGAACACAGCTGGAATTTAGAAATGTTAACAAGTAAAATATTCAAGTAACAAAATTATTTAAAATATAAAGAATAATAAAACAATTGTGTAAATCTAAAAAAGACCAAAAATTAAATTGAGGTACTGCTGAAAAATTCATTCTCCACAATCTCCTGTATTTCGATGTTACTCAACCGAAATTCGACACGTTCCCTGCCTTCAGTTAAATTTAATTATTAAATAGATAGTTATGACAGCTAATTACTCGTACGATTATTGATATTCAATCAAAATACACACTTTGTGTGTGCATGTGGTTCCCTTAGGAACCACATTTCAGCTCATTAATCAGGGCCGCACGTAATTTGGTGTTCGATTTCAATTACAATTTCTTAAATTATTTAAATTAACTAATGCTATTTTAGCTAGCTCTGCTGCACGTGGCACACACCGCAGGCACACACAGACACACACACACGCACACACAAATAGCTGCACAGACATCTGTTAACCAGAACTACAACATTTTGGCAGCAAGCAGGGCCAACAAATTGCATGTGTTACAGTAAACACGTAGCCATGGCCTAAAGGATCACACACACGCACACTCACACACACACGAGCTGTTCTCTCACGTGTGTAAAATTTATAGATTAGCCAAGCTGTAGCATTGTTGTTGCCATTGGGCAGGTCAAGAAAGTGTTGACCAAGGGGCAGGAGGTCAGGAGGGGGCAGGACATGTCGGTTGGTGCCTGCCTGCTGTTGTTGTCTTTGCGGTTTGTGAGTGTGTGAGTGTGCCAGTGTGTGTGTGTGTGTGTGTGTTTGCTGCATGCAATTGACATTGGCCCCTCACGTTTGATTAATTGCATTCAGTTTGGCTTTCAATTCATTGATTTGGAATAATTTAACAGCTGTTTGCGTGTTGTTTCTTTTCATCGCCCACCCAGCCCCCCCCCTCCCTTCCCCCTCCCCGACCGGCTAGTTAGCCAACTTTCTTTTGCACTCTATTTTTTGTGGTAATAAATTTAAGTTCTGCCCGCTGTCAAGTTGCCTGTTTATCAGCTTTCCAATTACTTAGCGCTGGCGTTAAGCAAACAGCGAATCCGCTGCCCTTCCTGCCACGCACTCCTCTCCCCCTCCCCATCTCTCTCTATCGGGCGTATGTGCCACACATTGCAGCGTTTGCAATGCTTAAGTCTAATGAGGCACTTAATTAACACACTTTTGTAAAGAAAGCTTTTAAAATTTTAGCTAACAAAAACGTGAGAGAAAAAAATACTAGTTCGCATTTAATTCTTTGAAATTCAATTTCTCAATTATCCTTTGCAATTTGAAAATGTTGACTAAAAGCTCGAGCACGTTAAAGTTTTAAAATACGATTAAACTGAATTAAAACTAAAAGCTCTTTTAACAATCATTAGGCTGATTTCAAGCTTAACGCACTACAAAGTAGCCTTAATATAGACTGAAAGCTCTTCGAACAATCTGGCCAATTTTAAGCTATACCCGCTAAAAAAAAACTTTAATATAAGCTTTAAGCGACTTGAAGCTTGGCTAACTTCAAGAATGAGCATATAAATATATGAATATTACATAAATATTATAAATGTGATGAGGCTGAATAAAAGCTAAAAGCTCTAGCGACAAGCGTCAATAAACAGGCAAATTTCAAGCTTTACGAACTTCAAAGTAGGTTTAAGATAAACTTCAAGCGCGTCCCTTTGCGTTGAGTTAAATTGAAAACAGAAAGCTTTTCGAGCTGACAATAAGCATATGACCCAATGCATTAAAGTTCTCTCTAATTATAACAGATTTAACCTTTTTATTGCATTGAGCTCATGTAACTTAGCTAACTTCGAGCTGAAAAATCTGGCTGTCAGAATCAAAGCTCTAATGAATATCGCATTAAGCTAACTTAACCAAGCTTTTAAGTGAAAAGCTTCAAGCTGGCAAGAATGTACTTTAAAAATTAAAGCTCTAAGCCCTTTATTGCATTATGCTCATGAAATAGGGCTCTCTTCAAGCTGAAAGCTTCAATTTAATCAGTTTCTACACTGCACTCTGCCCGTCTAAGCCAATTGTTATATGCCTTTGCTGCAGCCTGTGTCTTTGCTGCTTAAATATCAATACTGCCAGGGCAGAGAGCAAGTGAAATTGGTTGACATTGCATTTGGTTTATGCAAGTGGCGCCTGCAAGCGAAATGAATTCCAAGGGAGGCCAAGTCAGAGCTTTAAAACTGAAATCAAGGGGGGAAGAGTGGGACTAGTAGGCGAGTGACCGAGGGGGGAGCTTTGGCTAAACTTGCCAGCCGCTTGACTGCATCTGAATAGCCGGGCAGGGCACAAGAAACATAACTCAACACGAGCAGCAAAAAGCGCAGGCAAAGGACCAGCATTCAACTCAGCTTTCTATGGTTAAAATGAAAATAAAAGGAAAATTGTTAAACGTCCTCCACGCGCTTGAGAGTACGTGGCCCTATGCATAGCTGATGCCAAAGGACACGCATTTATTCAGCACATAAATACGTATACGCAAAGATATTCACGACTATTCAGTTCAATTCCACCAACTGCAGCCGAATGCAGTCGCAGATAATTCAAAGCACCGTCGAAAAAAAAAAAGAAGATACAAACAAAATTATTTTAGACTCTATTTTTTTTTTTTTTCGACTGTCACGAGGGTAATTTAAAAATCCATTTGTGTTTTGAGATTTTGCCAGCGAACGTTACGTTTTTTTTTCTTGTGTCCCACAACTGGGCGCTGGGCAACAATTGCGGTGACACCAAAAAGACATAAAAAAATAAAGAATATAGGAATAATAAAAGAAGAAGCATGCAAAAAGAACTAACGAGAAATGGAAATTTTGTGGGGGTGCCGAGGCGGGGGGGGCAACTGGAACTGGAACGCCAACTCGGGTCGAGGGGTCGTCGGAGGGGCGAGGGGCGGCTGCCTCGGCTGAGTTGACTGCGTGACACAATTTCAATTTGCATTGACAGCATGAATTATAGCAAATAATCCCGGAGCCAAATGCGATTTTAGTGAGGCTGCCGCAGCTACTGCCGCTGACCTCCACTCGCCCCCCGCCCCCCCGCCCTCCCGCTGGCCTTTGACCGCCCGCTGTTATTGATATGGAAATGACTGAATTGGAAAGTACGGAAAAACGAAAGAAAAACAATAAAAGCCACCACAAAAATAGCACATAAAACTTAAATTTAGCGTTAAGTCAACTAATTTATGCCACAGTTCAACCAAAAAAAAAAAAATAAAACCGAATTGAAACGCTGCAAAGTATGCTATGAATGCGGGCGTAGAGCATATTAAATAGTATTCAAACGAATTTTCAATATATTTGCAAGTGCTTTCAGCTAACAATTTCCATGTCGCTTGTTTAAGTCCTTACTATTAACTATCTTATTAGTTATACAGGCTGCGACTTGGAAATCATCTAAATCGTCTGGCTAGGCGACTTCTAAAGAGACGTAGAATTGGACGAGTCAGAATGCGGAGGAGATTGCGGAGATTTCATCCAATCGATCTCTCAGATCGGTTTATATAATCACCCAACCCTTGAACATCTTTATGTTAGACTTAACAGTGGAATAAGTAATATTCTAAGTATTCATATAAGTTTAATTAAAGTTGTTTCCATAATATCAGTTAAATGGAAATAAAGCAAACAAAAATGTTAAAAATATTTAAAAAAAAGATTTCCATGTCGTTTATCTAAGTGCTTACTATTAACTTTCTTATTACTCTTAATACTCCATTTAAAATCTTTCCCATTTTCATCTTTATTATTTACAGACTTTCTTGTCTAAGATACAGATTCCTTGCCAAGGGCCCATTTTCACTGTGCCATATTCCAAATAAGCTATTGATAATATGCATTATCTATTACATATAAGATCCATTTTCGCATTTAACATTACATTTATTCGAATGTTCTACCAGCCCGCAGTTGGTAATTCTCTTAATAATGAGAAACGGTCTCCAACTGTAGAGCAATTAATTAAAATTAATTATTTTCTAGCTCATTATGCAATGCCGCACAGGATATGTACGTAAGCATACAAACCACCTGAGCCCAACCACTCACGAGTGTATTAGGAACTACTCGCGGCGACACCTACCGCCAATGCCTTTTGTGTCCACTTAAAGTGCGCGCAACTGTGGCAAGTGCGGCAAGTTGATAAAAAATGTATGGGCGAGTGCATTACGCGCAACTTCCGCTGCACGGCAAGAACAAGAACAACAACAAGTGCAACAACTGCAACTGCGACTACAATTCAGCTCATTAGCCCGGCGTGCACTTCGAACTGTGTCTGCGTTGGGGCGTGCCTAAGTGGGCGTGGCGCAGCTGGAGCAACGCCACAAAAAACTATGTCAAAAACTTTAAAAATATATTTTTGCGGCGCGACTGCAAGCTGCCGGATACTTGGAGGGCGGCAGTCATCATCAGCAGGGCGTTAAAATGTTTGCCAGTCTGTATGTGTGTGTGTGCGTGTGTGTGTGTGTGAGTGAGGTGTTTGGCCAGCAGGTGTGAAAGATGCCTTAAAACTTTGCCCGCTGCGATTGTAAATAATATGCAAATTACGTTGAAAACGACAAATATACGAGTATCCGTGCGGTAAATCAGGCAAAAGAAGAAGAAAGAAAAAAAACACACACACACACACAAACTTGCTGACGGCAGGAGCGGACTGCAAGGGGCAAGGGGCAGGTGGCAGGGTGTGTGGCAAGGGGCAACTACAGCACTTGAGTTACGTGCGAAACGTGTTCAAGACGCTCGGTCAGGATACAGACGCGTCCTGTCATTCCTGTGGCAACTTTGGAGCTGCCGCGTGTATATTGATATTTGTGGCACGTTGAAGTTGAACGTTGAAGCTGTCGTTGCAGTCACGCCTGCTGCCTGCACCAGCAACCTTTCAGACTGCCTGCCTGCTGCCATATCGTAGCAACATCAGCGCCTAAAAGCATGCAACATCAAACATTCTCATGCACGCACACACACATACACAAGCAGAGGCATAAATACATCACGTCAGCGCGCTGTCAATGAGCGGCACTTGTATTGTGTGTGCATGTGTGTGTGTGTGTGTGTGTGTGTCGTCCTGCTGCTTTTCCCTTTACTGCAAATGCGTTTTATAAGTAATTTTTTCTCCATTTTTATACCCTACAAAACCCCAAAAACAACAAACAAAGAAAACGGGTTTTCAAGACTTGTTTATGGGTTTGCAACTATTGTAAGAAAGTATCTATATAAACATACATATGAGATCTTCTTATTGATCGCAGCAACTGTCAGAAACAGCCCGCAAATTTGGTATGCAGCACACTAAATATCTATAAGAGCTACATTTAATGTCAAAGTTCAGATATGCAAAACTCACGCTTGAATATTGTTGGAAGCGAAATGATATGATAGACAAAGCTTGTACATTTACTTAGTTGAAGGCTTTTATAAAGGTAATTATAAAGGCAATGGCTCAAGCCTTTACTTTAAATTGAGGAGACATAATGGTCTACCAGCGGGACCTATGGGGAGGGTCTACTAATGGCATCTAGAAGAATCAAGCAGAAGATTGTACCAGAAACGCCTACCAGGAGGGAAATTAGGAGGGTCTAACCGGAGCCGCCCAGGAGGACCTACTAAAAGGGCCAACTAGGAGGGTCTAGGAGAAGGACCTACAATTATGGGCTACGAAGATGGCCTACCAGAAGAGCCATCCGGCAGGAACTATCTGGCCTACCAGGAGGGGGTCCACAAGATAGCCTACCACGTGAACCTACGCGAAGGGTCTGCCAAAAGAGCATACCACTTCCTTGGTGGCCCCGCCAGAATATTCTACCAGGATGTCCCACCAAGAGGACCTAACCGAAGGGCCTGCCATGAGTCCACCAGGGGCATCTAGCCTAGGAGGATCTAGGAAACCTTACTATAATAGTCTAAAGCGGGCCCTACCGGTAGTGTCTACCAGGAGAGTTTACCAGGAGAGTCTACTAAGAGGGTCTACCAGTAGGGACTACTAGGTTTCTACCTGGAGGACCTACCAGGAAGACCTACTAGTAGCACCTACCAAGACCTACCAGGAAGACCTACCAGGAAGACCTACCAGTAGCACCTACCACTACTAAGTTTCTACCTGGAGGACCTACCAGAAAGACCTACCAGTAGCACCTACCAGGTGAGTCAACCTAGAGGGCCTACTAGTGTCATCGACCAAAAGGGCCTGCCAAAAGGAACTACCAGGAGGGCCTTCCCGAAGCGCCTGCCAAAAGAGTCTCACAGTAGGGTCTAGTCGTAAGATTTTCGAGGTGAGCCTACCATGATCTACTACCCGGAGTCCCCTTAAAGGAATGCTTTACCTTTTGTCCACATCTAACTACTACATCCTACAACTTTCCAAATTAGAACAGGGTATATCCACGTCATTGTTGTTTCGCCTAAAGCACTTTCACACTCTGTATCCCCGTTTTTCTCGGCTTCTTTCCTGTTTATAAGTGAAGTGCAGTTGCATTGCAATACAGCTCCCGCTGATCCTTCTACAGCCTCTCTCCCATTCGCGCCTCCAATCCCCTTCCATGCAACTTCTGTGACTGATGCTGTGTGATTTTGTGTTCCTCTTCTTCTTCTTCTTTTTTTTTTGCCAGCTTGCCACGCGCTTGACTTGATGCTAACAATAGCACTCCCGGATGCTGCAACGGGGCAGGCAGTGACAGGCTCGTTGCCTCCTGCCAGCTGAATGGCTGACTGTATGGCTGCCTATATCCTGGCTGTTTGGTTGTTCTGCCCGGCAAATGCATACACACACATACACACATACATATACACACACAGATGCACACAGATTGACAGTCTTTTAATTAAGAAGCCGTCAAAGATGGCGTCGACATGCTCCACGCCAGCGCAGCGCCGAACCAAGTGCAAGTGCGGCCATGTCACTGGCAATTATGCAGCAAGAAGCAAGAGGCATCAGAAGGGAGGGGTAGGGGGGGGAATGTGTGGGATGGGAGAGGGTGTTGCATACAAAAGCCAACGTCAACGGCAACGCAATTCAATTTGCGTTTATTCACAAATTAATTGAATTTTTGGTTTTTATTGTGCGGCAAGCAAATGTTGCAGCGTGCAACATAAAGAATCCGGGCAGAGTATTTCAGTGCCGTGTCCATTTGCAGTTGCAGATGTTGCACCTGTGCAATCTGTGCAGCAAGTTGTGGCAGCAATGCTGCAACTAATTAACCGCAAACTGTGACTGTTTGTCGTCAATTATGCCGACACCAGAAACTCATCAGCTGTCGTCAGGACAGGACAGGACAGGACACAGCCGGATGCGTCAGATGCGGATGTGCTAGCAGATGCTGTCAGCAGTCGCCCAAGCAGATGCAAACGCGCTCCATTTGCCTGGTTTTTTACAAGTTTTTTGGGTTTTCTGCTTTTCTGGTCTTGCAATTTCCGTGTACTCCAATGGAATGCACACGCACACTCAGACATTTCCATGTCGACACGACTGTGGCATGTGAACAGGTAAAAGTTCACAGTCGTATGCATATTTTTACTTTCGATCAGTTGCCAAGGAGAACTGAGCTGGAAATTTCAGCACTTAAATTGATATGTTTACTTGAATGCAGGAAATGAGGCAAATGGAAAGGCAGCTGGGCTTAAATTGACAGCCATCAGTGGACTCAAATGCAATGAATATACATCCCACACGAGCTGGCAATTGGAGTGAGTTTTAAAGCAAATAAATAATGAGATATCTATTACGAATAACAGACTTCGATTTGTTAAACGATTATGTTATTAATACTCTTATTACTAACTGGGATATTATAAATATAATTATAGAATATTAATAGAATACCAACATTTTAAGAGCTCAAAAAATTCTTTGATCAATACTAAGATTGCAAGGAGGTTTATGATTTCACAAATATATGTACAGTGAAAACTCTCATAGGTGGACTGCGACCGTTGAGGCCAAAAAGAGTCTCCGCCTAATAAAGGAATAATGTGTGTGGCCTGATTCATAATAGTTTGATAGAAAAGGGTGTCCGCCTAATTGGCGTATCCCTTTTCTTATTATATTTATTTATTATATATATATTTTTGTTGGCATCCTTTGACGTATTTCTTAAGCTAACAGTTTGAAGGTGCTTTTAGTTATCAAAAGAATAAACATGGAAAAAAGGCTATCTTTAGCAATGCGAAGTTGTAACGTACTTTTAAGCATAGAAGAATGTCCGTTAGAAGAGTTTTCACTGTAGCTTGCACAGTATTTTTATTTATCAAAATTGTTTGCAAGGAAGAAATATTCTCTTTGGCAAATTTGTAAGCATTAGACATAATATTGTCCGTTACGAGAGTTTTCACTGTACAAGCTTTTTGAAATAAAATTAATTAATTAATAATTAATTTGATGTACTTCTAATAATAAGAGTTTGAATACACTTTAAAGCATAATAGCATAAAAATGCCCGTTAGGAAAGTTTTCACTGTACAAGCGTTGAAAAATCAAATTATAAAAAAAAACAATTTATTTATATTTTTAAGCATCCTTTGACGTATTTATAATGCTAAAAGTTGAAAAAGGCTTTCAAAAATCAAAAGTATAAACAAGAAAGAAGAAATTTTCAGCAAGTCGAAGCTCTTATACACTTTAAAACATTTGGCTTAGAAATGCCTTTAGGAATACCTTTTTAAGCTGAACCTCGTACCAGCTAAGTTTGGCCAAGTTATATTGAAAAACAGAAAAGTTTGCCATTCAAAAACTTATTCATGGAACTAAAGGATTTAAATGGAACTCTATATGATATAAAATGTAATATATCTAATTGGAATATACACATATTTTCTCTATTTAGTTACCTCTTCGACTATTTTTACATTTATTACACATTTCCAGCACTACTAATTGGAATTCCAGATTTTCCGCACTACTTTTTACCTGGACCTTTGCTTAGGCGCATAAAAGATTACCTTGGGCTTTTATGAAAATGAATATAATCATTTTAGCATAATTTTTCGTGTGGTTTGTTGTGAGACGCAGCGTTTAGCAAAAGTTTTTGCCATTTCGGCACACACACACGCGCACACGGGGCGTATGCGTAACTTGAAAAGTTCGTATATATGCGCCATAAAGTACACTAGAATAAATGTCAGAAGCACTCATTTTCGAACAGTGTACGCTGCTGCCGCTTGGCCTGTGATGTTCAAGTTGAGGAGGCACCTTGACAATTTGTGTCCTTAGCGTGTTTAACTTGCTGCTGCTGCAAAAGTTTGTTTGGCCCCGGAAAGTAAAGGCGAAGAAATAATATAACTGTCCAAAAATTACACAAAAAGCACTTGTTTAAGCACAAGCAAAGTTTGCTCAAGGGCGCTGAAGAGCGGGGCAACGAGAAGGGGTAAGGGCAGGTTACAGTAGGCTACAAATTCTCATTGCATGTCAATTAAGGCAACAAGCAGGCAAAATCTAAGCAATTCAAGAGACACTTGCAGATACGAGCATATCATTTAGATACTTTTACAATTTTAAAGTGCAGTCGTTTGAGAGAACGCCTCAAGGTGTGACTTATGCTAAATGTTCTAGACACAAACGAACAGTTAGCCGCACATACTATGCACTATGGGCAAAATTAAAGCTTATAATAGAGCTTAAAATAATCACATTGTGCATTAACATAAGCCAAATAACCTTAACTGCAGTGTTGGGTAAGACTAAAATGTTAACTCTATATGTTAAGATAACAGCTGTTAAAATGAGCTCACATAGATAACATAATTTCACATTTTTGGTAGTTTGCAAATGCTTTAAGCAATAAACAGAATGATTTAGGTTTAAATGACTAATATGCATGACTTAAATAATAAATTTGCACACCTTGCTTCAAAAAATAAGCGTTTCTTTTTTAAATATATTGTCAAGTATAAAATGTTGTCTTGTAAAATGCTATGAAATAAATAATCTTTGTATTACAAATAATCACATAAAGAGGCGAAAACATGTTGCTTTTCTTTGCCACAAATGTAGTTTAAGACAAGTTCTGTAAATAAGCAGAGCCCGGTAGAGAATAATCATATATTTGAAATGTTTAAATGTTAACTGTATATGTTAAGATAACAGCTGTTAGGCTGAGCGCACAGATAAAATAGCTCACGTTTATGGTGAAATGCATTGCATAAAAGAATGCGTTTGATTGCCTCAAATATAGTATACGACAAGTTACGTAAATAGAGTCTCAAATATAATATAATTTATTTGAGCCAGTTACTTATGCCATAGAAAATCTGCATATGCGCCACAGTGCTATGGACAGACAAAGTACACTTCCTATACCAGGTAAATGTGTATATGTTGCCATCTTACTTAGAGCAGCTTAAGACACACACAACGCACACACACACACACACACAACACAGACAAATTTTTAGGAGTTGTAAAACATTTTGCATGCATTTCCTTGGCAGTTGCACACTGCAAGTTGGCCCAGTAAATGGCCAATAGTACTTAGTTGCCACATTTTCGTTTTTTTTTTGGGGGGGCAGCTTGATTACTTATGCCACAGCCAGTGGCACAGTCAGGACCACAGCCAGTGCGGCCATATGTTACGCAACAATGTGCATAAATTTCAAACATGCCACATGCAATATTACTTATAGAATGCGACTAGAAATATATGTGCATATATATGGTGTATATAGAAATTCTCGCTGCACACATTGTGGCAGCAAAAGTTGCATGGCGCAGCGGAAAGTTCAGCTTTTACACTGAACAGCATACCATGCCTGATAATTGATGTTTACTTTTGCACTTTAATTGGTTATTAACAGCAATAACTTTTAATGGCTTCGACAGCGCCTCCAAAGGCCATTTCCACATTTGTGCTATAGTCATAAACTGTGTACATTAGTTAAGTAACTCGAAATGCTAGAAAAAGCTGCTTTTCAAATTACAAAATAATGTGCAAGGGAATTATGTTTATTACCATGGCAACCCAAGCTTAGAATTTCTAATTGAATAATTGATATTGTGTGTGCCACATGAGGCGAGTGCCGGCTGTTGTTTCGTTTGATTTGTCCAACAGATGCCTCATGTGGCAGCTAATTAGCTCGATTAAACAATGCCTGAAATTTGTCGAGCGACAAGAAATGAGCATTCAGCATGCAGCGCAACTTGTTGTAATCCAATCTGACAAATTTGTGTCAAATGTCTGAAAGAACATTCGATTGGAGGCAGCAATTTGTAATACCAATTAGTACAAATAAAAACCAAATTACAGACCCAAGAATTTCAACATAAATTGAAAAGATTGCTGAGCTTTGTTTCTTGGTTGTCAAATTATGTTTGTTAAATTTGACAGGGACTTCGGCACAAATACTGGCAAATATTTTCAAGTGTTTGCAGAGTGTTTAATCAATTATTTGGCAATAGACAGAAATGAAAAGATGCTGGTATCGCCGTTTTAACTTCCTTGACGATACGCACGCCAAGCACTCAACAACATAATCTTGAAACACAGAAATGTTTATGCATTAATTATTAAAATATATATATATATATATCTTCGACAGGCCTTTCCATGTCCCAGGCAAATGTGCTCCTATGTCCCAGATGCCGCGCATTTTCTATCTCCCCGAGCGAACACAAATTTCAGCCACATTCTGTTCGTCGGAAGATATGAAAGCGATAACAAAGCGATATTGGGCAAACGCACACTGAAAAGCAACGCCGAAAAGAATGGGAGAATTAATCGATATATGTGGAACTTGCGGCATTATCCTTGAGGATAATTTGTAAGCTCTTCTGTACTTACATGATATCGACCTTGACATATGAAACCCCCCGAAATTTGATTACTTTATATACTGTCCAATAATTTTTTCTTTTTTTTATAACTGCCTTCAATTCAAGCCTAAATTCAAGTGTTCCTGTTATTAGCATATATGCGTCTGGATCTTGAATAAAACTCACTCTCCATGCTAGACAAGCACACGGGTAAGTTAACTAGCTGAGTTAGACTATATTATATTCAATTTGTATCAGATGCACTTACTCCCTCTCAACATCTATTGTTATCAAGTCCGCATTCCGTCTGTATATAACGCCTGGACGCTGGCCCGGCTGCGCCGGCACCGAGCGTCGTGTGCGCAGAGCTCGTGCTATTGAGAATATAATGCGATTCAGGGCGTGTCTATTCGGCTGTGGCTCATACATGGGCTGGTATATCCAGATGCGACACTGATTGCCAATAGGTGGCGCCACCACTCGCTGACGTAACCTACGCCCATGCCCGTGCCCATTGGAGCCCCTCTGATGGGAGGATCGCGACGATGCTCTCTGCAATTCAGTTTCAGGATCTTGTGCTATATGCGATACACGAGTGGGCGACTCCAGAACATCGACATTGGGCTCGTTGAATTCGCTGGGATCAATATTGGATGAGCCAGAGGACATGTTGAACGCCGTGCTTGAATACTGCTTGCGGAGGGCATATGGTTATAGCTTTGGAGTTGCGCCTTTGACTGGGGCTTGTCCTTTGGTATAACTTACAAGTTGCTTTTATAGTTGTGTTGGTTCATTGAATATATTGTGATTTTTATGTTTTGACTGTTTTGACAGTTCCAAAACATTCCAAGTTCCTACGTTACATGGAGAAATATTCTAATAATTAGGGATATTTCGAATTTATGCTTTAGGGAATATAGACAATGCAAATTAGACATATATTCCATGCGAATCGACAGGAAATAAAGGCAATAGAAGAACTTCTCTTTTCACACTCTCTCTCTCTCTTTCTCAATCTCTCTTCATCTACGTCTATCTTTATCTATATGTCTTACACCCTTTCTCTTCTTCTCCCTCCCTCACTCTCTCTCTCTTTCTCCCACCATCTCCCTTTCTCCCACCATCTCCCTTTCTCTTTCTTTCACTCTTTTGCTCTCTTTTTCTCTCTCAATCTTTTTCTAAATTCTAAATATATGTTTTAAATATTTGCGTTTCCTCGTATTCACATAATACACATACATATTCGTAATACACATTAATCTAAACATAGGTCAAAATTTCCCACCCCATAACTTTGTCAAATCTCATCAGATTTCCACAAGCTTTGGCTCTTTGTTCATAATTTGGCCTCTAGATCACTTTGGCATCTAAATCTGACAACATTATTCTTGGTCAAAATTCATTTGAAAATAGTACCCGCTAGTAAGATATAAATACTTTTTAATGCACATTGTTTTTGGTACAACAATCAGCCTGAAGTGTTGGCTCATCCTATGGGATGGGGGGCTCTTAGCTCAAGTGATATTTGTGCAAACTACGTTAATGAATTGCTGCAATTGCATGCAACTAAGGCAAATAAACTGTTTAGTAGTAGCTTGCAGCACTACGCAATTAGAAGCATATTAATTAAATTAAGTGCACTTCCGCTATCGTTAACACACACACACACACACACTTATCCGCACGCACACACCTGCACAGAGGGAAAGGACTAAGCCCTGCACAGGTGCAATGACAATGGGCAACGCTTTAACTAAAGCTCAACCCGGCAACATTTGACAGTTGGCACAAACAACAGGGAACAATCAGCAGTCGGCAGGCAGCAGCTTGCAGTCAGCTCGAACAGTTGTTGCACCAACCGTTGGCTGATTGTGGCTCTACAAAGCTAGTTTATGGTCAAATGAGTGTAGCTGACGGTCAGACAGCGAGGCTCGTGCCCCCGCAGCCCTGACATAGACACATCATCAAGTGCAACATGCGACACCAGAGGCATTTGTCTGCGACACAAAAGCAGCGCAGCGAAAAACGTTGCCGAAGCCCAGTTGCAAAAAGAAAGGTAGTGAAAAATACACTTACTTTTTCACTACATGAGCACAGTTAAAAAAAAAGTAATAAACAACTTTTGCAACTGGAACGAGAAAACATGAAAATAGAAGAGAGCTTTAAAGTGACTTCTCAGCCATGCCCCGCAGAATTTCTATGTTAGAATTAAAATGCAAACAATTATCGCAGCGGGCACTGATTTTTCGCCTTACCATTCACCGAAAACTCACATGTCTCTTATTTCAGCAACTTTAGTAAATTTGCCAGCTGCAAGCCAAATTGTTGTACTACATTGTGCAACAGGGGCGTCATGCTGCGTTTATGTTTGCCACACACACACACACGCACACACACACACACACACACACACATACTGCTGCAGACAATGCACTTGAGTTGTCTGTCGTTGAGTGTATTTGCGCTTTGTTTCTAGTGTCGCTTTGTGTGCGCGACGACATTTGATGAACTCATCATTTGAACTTTGACATCATGTTGCAGTTGCAATGTTGCAACATTGCAGCGAATGTAGAGAAGTGCATGCATATTGCATTCGATGCGTTGTTTACTTAATTGAAAAATCTGCTTTGATAAATAAAACTGGCTGCCACTCAAAACAAATGCAATTCTATTTATACTGAATATCCACTGAAAAGCCAGCTAAATTTAAACAAAAATAAATACATTTTTGTGGCAAGTTTATTTAACGTATATTACTTGTATAAAAACTACAACAAAACGAGTACAATTTGTAATCAGGCCACAAATGCTGCATAATTACAATTGTACAAATCGAATTATTATTATTTTTTTATTCGGCAAATAAATGGCCACGTTAATGCCAACTAATTGTGTTTATTATGTGCACTCAGGCGTCGGGCATGTGATAACAATTTACAGGAGTTTGCCGATTGATGGATATGTTTTGGCAATACATAAATTACATCGGCTGCCGGCATACAATTTACATGGCGAGCATAATATGACAGCCGAGGCGAAGACAACAACAGCCATCGCTCACTTACGAGTGCACGGTTCAAGGCACAAGAGCGGGTGGGGGGAGGAGCTGAGTGAGGAGGACGGATGCAGGAGCCAGGATGCAGAGCGACTGGCGGGTCGCAGGTGCCGCCTTCTGCCAGCTGCCTGCTGCCTGTTTTGCCAGCCGCATAATTTGCGTCAAGACCCAAGAGGAAATGTCGCCGCGCAAAGTTGTGGCTTCAAAGTTTTTCCAGCCCCAAAGCATAATGTACACAGACTCTCACGCACACACACACACACACATACAAGCACACTCACTTATCTAGCTGGCTTGCTTAGTTGTTGAGCACAAGAATTTATCATGCTCCACATCCGCAGCTTTGGCATGCGAATCGAAAATGCACAAAATGAACTTTAAGTTATTTAAAGCACTCTCCCCTCCACCCTCTGACCACCTTTCCGCTCGCCCATGGCTTCTAATTTCATCAAGCTCTAAGTTGATTTAAGTGCCAGTTGATGAAATTACGCATACGCCGCGTTCGCCAGCGCTGGGCCTGACAGCTTATCTCAGCTGCTTTGTAGTTGGCCATCAGCAGCAACAACAACATCAACAAGAACAAAAACAACACGAACAACAACTATGACAAGCAACAGGCTAACCACATCAATGACAATGGCCAACAGAATTCTCTCGGCTCTCAGCTGAACAATTTAAGTAAATTTATCATCCATTTTGGCATTAAAATAAACTGCTTGCTAAATGCTTGCTGCCATCCATATTTAGCTCAGGTGTATGCATAATTTAATAATTTAATACTGCCCCGCCCTCATTTATTCATATCGGCTTTTGCATTTGACATGCGAGCAACTGCATATCAGAACTAAACGAATATAGCCCTGGGGCATATTAGTGGGAGTCAACAAATTTTGCTAAAATTTGTGCTATTTAACTACTGAAATTGGAACGAAATGAAAGCCTAATATAACAGATTTTAACTATATGGAAATTACATTAAATAACCCAAGTTAATATCTGTTATTTGAGCTCGACCTAATCACACTTTGGCATAAATCATTTTCTGGCTAGCAATATATAATTTCCGTCAGATTTTGAAGAGATGTCTATAATCTCTTCTGAAAGAAATTTTTAAAATAAAATATTCTTAGTATTAAAGAAATGAATTCAATATCCTATTTTGGTTTAACGAGGATCCGAGTTCGAATGCCAGGCTAGTATATTGTATGGATATAGATATCCTATACTCATAATAAGATGACAATATTGAAATAAATTAATATTAGAATTGGCCTAAAGTTAAGCTTTTTTTTATTGCCAAATGCATCGAAAAGTAAGAGACAGAGTAGAGCAACATTTTATTGTCAAATTAAATACGATAATTAACAAATAATTCCTCAAGGAAACTGCAGAGCAGAGAATTTTATAAATTTCAAATATGCCACTTGCTGTGTATCAAAGAAAGCATTTTATGAAATTTTCTCAGTATTTGAACTTCCGCTCAAGCTTGGCTTTTCACAAGTGCTTGAACACAAAACAAATTCCCTTAGCAATTTAAAAAAGAATTTATAAAAATATATATATATTTATATGAATATTAAAGCGCAGCAGATGTCAGCTTGACATGGAAATGCATTTACAAATAATAAAAAAAAAAAGAGCCAAACGGAAAATGGAAAATGAAAATGCAGAAACGAATATGCAACCAATAAGGGAAATTGTAAATGTTGAAAAATGCTTCGGGCCAACGTGATGGCCATCGTAAAAATCAGCAGCTCGAAAACCGGCTGACCACTGAGGTTGATATCATCAACATGACTACCACGCCCCCCACCCCCCCCCCCGTTGCACTCCTGCCTCTCCAGATGATGATGTTGTTAATGATAATGATGTTGATGTTGACAATGCGCGATTTACGCCGTTTGCATTTGCGGTCTCTTTTTTTTTTCGTTCAACATTTGCATTTACGCTTGCAATCAGACTATAATGAAAAAAATACTATACAAATAAACAAACACAGAGTGAAGCATTTTGTGCTTAAAACAATCAAATCGCGTGCACGCACACAACAACAACAACAACAATAACAGCAACAACAACAACGAGAACAACATTGGCAATGACAACTGCATTTAATGGGAATATTTACAATGCAATTGTTAAGCTCAACGGCGGCACTTTAAAATGTGCTGCTTCAAAAATCAATAAATTGAAAAACATAATTGTTTTTATTGTTAAGTGACAATGACATTCATCGTTAACGAGTTTTGAACGCGTTTGATGGCAATTCAATTAGCTGCGCTTGTGCTTTAAACACAACTAAAAGCTTTTATTGATTTAATTCAATTTAAGGCAATTGATTAGAAAAAGCAACTAAAAACTAGATGAGGTGCATTCTTTGCACCTAACTTTAAACTAACTTTATCCCAAACCTGATATCAGCTAAATATGTTATTTAAGTTGTATTTTACAGCTCAGAACTTATAGCTAGTGTCATTAAATGATGCTTAAGCCCTTAAAAGCCCCTGAAAGCTTAAAGAATACTCGTTGAGTATTCTAAGGAAAAGCTTTCAAAAGCTTTAAAAGCTAAAACATCAGCTAGTGTCATTAAATTAAGATTAATTTCCTAAAAGCGACTGAAAGCTTTAAAAAAGATGCTTGAGTCTACTAATTGTATTCTGTTTTAATTAAATTAATTTAAAATTAAAAGCTTTAAGCTTGCACTTAAATAAAGCATTATACAAATATTTAAGATCTTTTTAAGGCCAAAAAGAAAGCAGAGAATTAAACCTAACGACAGCTCGAAGCGGGCCTCACATGCAATTTATCACCAATATTACTTTATAGCTTTTAAAGCCACACTATTTGTCCCCTTTCAACTAGTGTCATTAAATAATGCTTAAGTTTTTAAAGCTATCTTAATTATGCTCCTTTATTCTTCAGAGAGAAAGCATTAAAAAAGTACTTCAGCTCAAAGCCTGCACTTAAATAAACAGAGCTTTTAAAGTGCAAAAAGCCTTTATAGTGACAACGAAAGCTCGAAGCTTACACCAACCAACTGCAATTTAGCAGCAATATTAGTTAACAGCTTTTATAGCCACACTCTTTGGCCACTTTCGACTAGTGTCATTGAGACTTCAACAGTTTCCATTTCAATTCATTGTCAAGTGCATGGCAAAAGTGTGTGAGATATTTTTATATATTTTTGGCCGCATGCCTAAGCGCAACATCATGCCATGCCCATGCCGCACCTCCGTTTGTTTTGTGTAATTAACGTGGCTCAGCTCTCGGCCGCTGGCATTTGGCCAACAACACTTTTTCCAATTTTTTTTCAGACACTGTTTACTTTGCACAGACAGATAAAGCAGCAGCAGCAGCAAAAAAAATTACATTCGTTCTGCGTGTTTGATTTGTTTTTCTTTTCTTGCTAGTTACAATTTGCGAACTGTTTTTTGCTTGTGTTTTGTGCACGCGTAATTAAAAATTCATCATACGCCACGTTGGCGCAGGCGTTGGCGCTCTGGCTGTTGCTGGCGTTGGTGCAACAAAAAACCGCGCAACTTAATGAACTTTAAAGTTTTTGCAGCACGCTAATTGGAAAACAATTAAGGCACGCCAGTTAGCCACGGGAATTAAGCTATAAAGTCAAAGGATTTTAAGGATATAAAGCTTCTGCTTCCGCTTCTGCAGTCGAGCTCTAGCTAACTGCGGAGAACTTTTTGTGAACGGTGTCAAATTTCGGACACAGTCGAAATTTATGGAACAAAATAAAGAATTTGGAATCCAAACATTGTGTACACAAAATGTATATGCTTTAAATACACTTTAATTTGCAAGCCTTACTTAATTTATTGAGAATCACATAGAAAGGCGATATATATTAAAGGAAAGAAGCGTTTAAGAGCGAGCTTGTCTGACTTTCTCGGGAATATGTGAGGGAATTTATGTATGTGAAAGTGAAACAGTGTAGTAAAAGTAAAATGACAATTTATAAAAATATAAAGCAGGAGAGCTTAAGTTATAAAGAGAGTAGCTCATAGGTAGAGCAGCTTCCTTATAAATGCTCACTCCCTGAAATTATACATATTAAGTTGAAAAAACAAATATAACTATATAAATCCTGAATACATATATTTTTATATAGTTTATGCAGTCACAGTTGACTTTATAATATCTTTATACCTCCTCTTAATGGTAGCTGCATCGATTTGGTTTTAGCAAGAATCTAATAAGAAATTTTAAGTAGGAGGCAAAGAGCGAAAACCTGTAATAGAAAAAGCCCATGAGAAGCATTTAATAAACTCATCTTGGAAGTTTATATTACAATATTCATCATCATCAAAATCCACAACGTTTGCCATGCAGAGGCAAACTCATAACTTTGAAGGCAGCAGGAAACTTTGCACTTGCCACTCTCCACTTGCCACTTGCCACTTGCCACTTTCTACTTTCGCTGTCTTGTTAAATTTGCTAGTGCTGTTGCTCAGCCGCGCAAAAAGCCGCTGTTTGGCTTTGTGGTTGGCACAGTTGTTGTTGTTGGCTTTGCTGCTTGTTAGCCTTGTTGTTAGCCTTGTTTTAATAGAACAAACAGAAAACTACAGCAAAAATTTTGAAATTTGTTCGACTAGCGACTTGGTGGTCAGAAGGCAATCGGATGTGGCCCAGCGGTCAGGTAATTGAAAAACTTTGAACGCTTTGCTCTTGGGCTTCGCAGACAACCAAAAAAGTTTTGATTGCAACTCTTTTTTTATTTCTCTTGCCCCAACACCAATTGTTAACTTAATCAATTGTCGCTTTAAGTTACGCGTTAGGCGCGCACCGAAACTAGGCCAACAGCGCATCAATTGGGTATGTGTCGCCATTGGCATGGCCGAAAGGGCCAGGCGAGGCCGAGCCCAGGCTCAGCCAGGCTAAGTCAGGCCAGGCCGAGTGGGTTATACAGCCACCGCAGCCGGACATCACGCACGTTCGCACGGTCGCACGTTCCGCTATGCTAAATACGGAAATGCACAAATCACGGACGGGCAGCGCGTTCTTTGTTGCACGCAGCCAAACGTAACGGAAATATGCGTGCAACATATGCGAGCTCGCTAACGGCTGGCAGCAAACAAAAATCCTTCAACAACGAAAATGCCAATAAGATTTATGCCAACACAGAAGGGACGACTAATGGATGCCCTGTTAAATGATTTTTTTTTGCACATGAAAAAGTGGCAAACATATTAAATATGTGAATAGAGCTCGTTGTCGCCAAATACTCTAAAAAAATTAATTTATTGTTAGCTGCCTGCTTAAACTGTCGTCTTGCATTGAGAAATGACTATTCTAAAGGTATTCTAAGTAATTCATGGCTTTTAAAAGCTGACTGCCCTTCTATGCGATTTTCATGCACTCAAGTAATAGGCAGTGTACTTTCATATATAATAATCGGTTTTTTTTTTTAAAACATGTTTTTAATATTTTTCTTATCGACTCCTGTCTCTTTTTTTTTAATAGCTGATATGCTTTTTTCGGTTGTCTCAATTTTGCGGTTACTGTCTCTCTACCTTTAACATTCTTTATTTGTCTCTCTACATATATCTCTCTCTTTCTTTTTCTCTATTACTCTCCCTCTCTCTTATAATCTTTCTCTACATCTCTAACCCACTCTATCTCTCCATTCCCTCACATATCGCTCTTCCTCTCTCGCATTTAATTTATGCTGAACCACACTAATCAATATCAAGTATCTGAAGTATTACCGTTCTATTCGATTCTTAATAATTAAAGGAAGCCTTATATATGCTTCAAATGATTTTTACAAAATAAAAGCAATATTTTAAAAGTTCTTAAAAACTGACTTCCTTAGTCCCCATTCTAACAATCTTAATGATGTTATTAAAATTATTATTAATGTGAAATGTTATTAATATTATTATTAAAAGAAATGCTTGGTACTATGCCCCCTTAACAAACAAGCTGATAATGTTAGGGTATAATGGGGACGGGCATTCACTGAAAGTCAAACAAAAAGTATGGAAAGCAGAGGAAAAGCGCAGCCACTGCACAGTCGACTACTGACACACATATGAATGCTGTCGGATGCTACTGGTAGATGGCACAGAGAAAGGTTTTTTTTCTTCTATGGTTTGGCCTGTTTACACATGTTATGGCCAACAGCTCGACGGGGATCGGCAACGAGTTCCGTGTGGCTGCTGCTGCTGCTGCTGTCAGCAACTTGTGCGCAATTGAAACTTATGAAATGCAAAAATTTGCACCCGAAAAACAAAAACAACAACGGGATCAAAAAGGAAAAGCCAGAAGAACTAAAAAAAAGAAAGAAAACAACACGACAGGCAGCAATAACAAATGTGGAATCAAGAAAAAAAAAATATACGTTAAACTACAATGCAAGTTAAACAAAAGTTTTATGCAACTTTCAGCGGAAACGGAAACGCATGTTGCGCCATAGCAATGGCGGCTCAGGGCTATTGTTTGGCAGCAGCTGCAGGAAAAAAAAATAGAAGAGAGAATCCAAAATAAAAAAATATAATAAGCGGAATACAAATGTTGTGTATTGTACAGACAAGTGGCCTAAATGCAATTCAATAGGTTAACTTTTGGGCCTGGCCATTGTGCGAGGTCCTGGCTAACAACAATGCGCGAGCGTTTTATCCGTTTGGGGCGGACGAGTTCAATGACTTTGGCTCTGAATCTGGTTGGCCAGCAGCTGGAAGCTGTGCGAATGCAGCGAAACATAATTAAAGTGTCAAAGAAAGATGCAAGAGGCAATTGCCGTTAGCCAAAGCCAATTAACCGCGTCGCATAGCTCTTGAACAAAGGCAGCAGTGGGGACAGCGGGGGGCAGTGGGGGGCAAAAGGCAAGGCAATCATAAAGTCACTTGCTGCACGGAAATTGCAAGTTGCGGTCAGCAATGGCACGTGGCTAAGCGAACGACGCCCATAAGTATGCAGACGTTCAAACAGTTTGCACAGTTTTCACAGCTTTTCACGAAATTTTCCAACGGAGCGGAAATTGCAAACTGCGGCTGACACGCCGCGAGACGACTGCAGCGCGTGCGGCGCACAATTCTTAATATATATATATATGGACTAAAAAGAAAATTGCGCTCTCATAATTATAGATATATAATATAGATATATATATATAAGTAATTATATATATATACAAGCATTTATATGTCTATATGTCTGGGTATACATATAATTTATGGCATTCTGCCCGGCACTTAAAGCATCAATTGCACGTGCTGCGATTCGGGGTGCTCCTTGTGCGGCTGCACTTGCGCCACTTCCAGTTCCATGTGATGTGGCCTCGACTGCGTGTGCTTAATGTCGAACTCGATGTGTTGGGGCTTCTGCTGTTGCTGCTGCTGCTGCTTGATCTCGATCTCTACATGCTGTGGCCTCGGCTCCTGCTGCTTGATCTCGACATCAATATGTTGGGGATTCTGTTGCTGCTGCTGCTGCTGCTTGAATTCAATCTCGACATGCTGTTGCTTCTGATCCTGCTGCTTGATCTCAACCTCAACATGCTGTGGCCTCTGCTCCTGTTTCTTGATATCGAGTTGGACATGATGGTGGGGCTCCGGCTGCTGATGGACGAACTCGACATCCATATGATCTGACACCAGGTTCGAGTGTTGATGCTTAATATCAAGCTCAACATGCTGGTTCTTCTGTTGCTCCGGCTGCTTCTGCTTGATCTGAATGTCAACCTGCTGTTGCTGTGGCCGCTCCTCGGCATACGATGCATCGGGATGATGGGCCTCCATGATCACCAAGGTCTTCTGACCCGCCGGACGCACCTCGGCCACGATGTGATCATACTTGCTGGCATCGAATTTAGCGGCAGCTGGCTTAACCTTGGCCGGCGGACCGGCACGTTCCAGACTGAGGGCAACATTGCTGCCCACCAGAGCAATCAAAGTTATGATAATAGCGGCTTTCATTTCGGGACGACGGCTTGGACAAGACTATGATTTGACTGTGACTGCAATGTCACTTAAATAGTCCAAAGGGTGTGCAATAAATTTCTAACCAGTTAATTAGGAGTTCAATATGCCGTGTTATCAGCGCGCGAAAACACCAGAAGCAGACAGTAATGAACTCATTGAACTGGTGCAACCAAGCGAAACATGGCCAATTACATGTGCTCAGATAAGATATAGACTGGGGGAAACCGTCTGACTATAACAAAAGTCTAATTAAACGTTGAAAACTTATAACAACAACAACAACAACAACAACAGCAAATAATTGACTTGTTGACTGTTTAATGAATGAACCCGACTTATATTTTATGTTTACGAAATGTCGTAGATTCGCACCAAATGATCATCGCCACAGCTGGCCAACTGTAGCTGCTGACCCGGTCGGAACTGCAAACGCTTCACTGTCAGGTGATGTGCACAACTGCAAATGATATATACACATACATATATATTAATTGAGAATTGGTTTCTTTCCACAATTGCCGGCACTCACTCATTGTTTAGATCGCAGCTCAGCTGCCATTGTCCCTTGTTGAACCGATATATCTTTATGATGCCGCTCTCTGTGCCCAGCGCCAGTACATAGATCCCATCCTGCCCGTTCAGGTAGTGCGGCGCAAAGCTAACAGCTGTTATAGACTCATTCTTTAGCTCGAGCGTGCCAGCTGCTTGCCAGCCATTCAGGGAACCTGTCGCCTCGGGCTGCTCTGTCCGTGTCCAGGCGACGACTTTGCCGTCGCGTGAGCTCGTCGCAAAGTATTTGCCATCGTGCGACCAGTCACAGGACCAAATGATGCGCGTATGCACTCCGTTTGTCTTGTCCGTGTTGGCCACCAGCGCATAGCTGCTGAGCGGGTCCGCGGGCTGTTCGCGCTCGTAGAGGGACCAGCGGCGATCACGGGAAACGGAGAGCAAGTAACGCGCATCTGGCGAGAAACGCAACTGTGTGACGGTCAACTGATGGCCAGGCAGCTTCTGCAGCTGCTTCCAGTTGGTCGTATTCCTGCAAGATTCCACGCATGTAAGCACATATATCTCAATCAGCCAGCAGTTGGCGACCAAACCCCACTCACCAGAGTATAATCTGTGCATGCTCCGCATTGCTGGCGCGACAAGTGGATGCCAGCATCTGGCCATCGGGCGTGGCTGCCAGCGCATAGAGCTCATAGCCGTGTCCGTACAGCTTTTGCAATTCCGGCCATAATGTGTTCTGCATCAGTGTCTCCTCCTGTGGCGGCGTTTGCAGTGTTATCGGCACAAAGTAGTTATCCGGATACTCATCCTTGGCAGTCGAGCTCTTATCAGCAGCTGTTTCCACTTTGTACACGGCCTTGTTGGACAGTCCCAGTGATGGTACCGAAGCGCCTTTGGGCAGAGCTGATGGTGCAGAGCATAATAAGCATAATTAAATGAGTTTCCAAGTATTTCTCCCATTCCTCGCAAGACCTTCTACTGGAACAACAGGAAGCTCAGCCTCATTAAAGTAACATCGATTTCTTAAGCTATACGGGCCGGTTTATAAAACATAAATCCTGCTCCTTCATCAATAGTGTCTAATATAACAACAATTTGTTGTGATTGAATAAAACGTTTTCCCTGTATCTCCTTCATTGCGATGCGAGTTATCCTATCCCAGTTCCTTATTTTCGACTTTCCCTTTGTTTATTTTTACTTATCGGTGACTTTTTAATTATTTTTATATTTATTCCTATATGCCATCCATTTAACCAACGTTATCCAATCATTCTCCTTTGGTTCCTTATTTTCCTAAGCTCTCTTCATACTGCTTTAACTCCCAGCAAGTCCTGCACAATCATTTCGTTCAGCAGAGTCAATTTCATATGCATGGAAATCTCGAACATTCTCCAATTTGCCGCTTAACATTAATTTTCTATAATCTTTTTAATCACATTTACCATCCAACAATAGATATACTTCCCAACTTTTTAACAACAAAGTAAACAAAACTTCTAAAGTTTGCGAATTTGTAAAAAATTACGAATTTGTCTTCACCCACCAACTTATGTGAAACATAATTTCTCACTCACACAAAAGAACGGAATCTTGGAAAAGTGAATTTTCGCTGCATTTGAATGCAACAAATGGTTTTCTATAAAGGGACATATTTCGAAATGCTCGTTCAAATAAATATCCCCAAGTAATATGTAAATAGTAATTAAATATTGTGGCTACTCACAGTCCAGCAGAGCGTCGCCTGCTGCATCATTTGCCAGTGCGCTGATGTGTCGAAAGTTCTCTATGAAATTCGCTGGCGCTTGGAATGTGCGTACTATTTTCTCCTCCGCGCCACTGGCGAATTTATAGCGTGAGAGAAGCGCCAGCGTCTGCATATCGTAGCCGTGCACCTGGGGACGCGCCAGTTCGTGCCAGGTGGGCGATTTGTCCGCCTGAAGCCAGGGCGCATGCAGACGTGTCGTTTGATCCGCTGAGACAGTCATCAAATAGGCGCCCTCATGCTCCCAGGCCAAATCGCGCACTTCGCCATAATGGCCGCCCACAATCACATTGGACGTCCAGAGCTGCGGCTGTTCCCGGCTCTGATTCCATATGTGAAAGCCGCCCTGGTAGCTGTGCGCCATAATGGAGAGACCGTCGTGTGCGAATTTGCCGCCAAAAAAGCCCATGGAATTGCCGCCAACTTCGCCGACGCGCACCTGTTCCAGCCACACGCCCATTTCTGTGGGCGCCCAGACAATTAGGGTTTTGTCAATGGAGGCGGATAGCAGACGTAGTTCTGGAGAAGAACTGATTTAATATTACGGAATGGAATTCAAAATGCAACTACATACCTTGCTGTTCGGTCTTGTGCCAGTGCACGCCATAGATCCAACCCTCGTGGCCATATAGCACTGATTCGAGTGTGACTGCATACCAGGCCTGTTCGCCCAGCTGCAGAATCTTCTCCTCGACGCGTAACTCGCTGCTGTCCGCAGCATTAACGTTCGAGTCATCCACGGAGCTCTTAGACGTGTGCAGCCCACTGCGCGGTTCGATGCGCCAGAGACGTATAAAGTTATCCTGCGAGCCGCTGGCCAGCAGTAAATCATCCTCATCGTAAACAAAGTCCAGGCCACGTACCCAATCCTCGTGGCCAGTCAGCTTGTGGACATGCTTAAACCCCGCGCTGGCATCGCCACTGCCAGCGGACTGTTCCGACCACAGGGCGACTGTTTCGTCATCGGCGCTGAAGGCCAGCAGCACTTGGTCGCTTTTGGGCAGCAGGGTGAGGCGTAAAGTTAAACAGAAGCCGCCATCTAGCTGCACAGTTTGAAAGCAACTGATTTCGCCATTTGTCTGCAGATGCCACAACTTGAGGCTGTTGTCTGCCGCAGCCGTGGCCAGCAGCCACACGCCGCTTGGACGGCGCACACCATCCACGGTATTCACCCCGCTTTCGTGTCCCTTCAGCAAAATGCGCTTCTTGGCGCCGGCTTTGTCCAGTTGCCACAAAACTGCGTTGGCATCATCCGCGCCGGAGAGCAATTGATGCTCGTCCAGCCATTTGACTACATTCACACGCTTTGTGTGCTCCACCAGGGTGAACAATATCTTGGCTGAATTGCCATTGTACTAAAATAAAGAGTTTTTTACAAAAAAATATGCGCAATTTAAGATTTGTTTGTCTTACGCGAGGATCCAGCACCGCAACCGCATTGCATGCGCCATAAGCAATCAAGCCACTGGGACCCCAATCGGCGCATTCGGTGGTGCGATTGCAGGCCACCGAAGTATATAAATTCGTCACTGGCATGCCAATTTATTATACACTTAAAACGCAATTTTTATTGGAATATTAATGCACGTGCATATACAGCGTGTGAAATACGCATCAAACTGTGGCCGCTTCAGCTGTCAGCTGTTGCTTTAACAGCTGTTGCGGCAGTGCAAGCGAGACAACAGTATGGTCATCTCAGAGCGTTGCCAGACTGTGTTATGCCGCGAAAATGTTGCAGCTGTCTGGAAATGAATTAAATTACAAAATAAAAAGAATAAAAATAGAAAAGCCGAATCACGCAGTAATTAAACTTGTATGCCGTTAGCTCTATTGACATAGTTTGGCTTAATTAATAGCAACTTAAGTAAAAATAACATTTATTACTGCAACTCGACAACACTGCGCTGTTTATAAATAAACAGTGTATGTACACTTGTGTGTTGTCTGGCCGTGCAGTGGAAAAAATTTGACCCACGATTGCAGGAAAAGTGCTGCAACAACTGGGCGGCTACGTTTAATTAAAAGTAATTTGCATAATTGATTCGATTGTGGCCTAGCGCTGTTAATGCGCTTAGTTTAACAGCAGCCAGCGCACAGGCCGCGCCACTATTTTTCACTACTCTGAGTCACTGGAGTTTGGCGTTAAATTAATTTTCTCTTATCGCTTGTTTAGGTGAAAAATGCATGAATGTGTTTCGCCAGCAGCATAATCGAAGCGCATAAGAAGTTATTTATAGCGCCAGAAGGGGAGCACAGACACAGCGCCACGCCCACGTCCGCCAGTGCCAGCAACAGCAGCAGACGCAAAATGTCGCGCAGCAAATCCCGACTGCAAACTGAGGTCTGCGGCGACTGCGGCGCAACGGGTGAGTCCAGGGGAATAGGCTGTGCCAAGCCAAAGCACTGTTTACCTCTCTCTCTCTCTCTCTCTCTCTTCGCAGATCCCTCATGGGCATCCATCAATCGCGGCATTCTGCTCTGCGCCGACTGCTGCTCGGTGCATCGCAGCCTCGGGCGTCACATTTCCATTGTCAAGTCGCTGCGGCAGGGTAACTGGGAGCCGTCGGTGTTGAATTTTGTCAACTCGCTGAATGCACATGGCGCCAACAGCGTCTGGGAGCATCATCTGCTGGATGGCAGCACAAATTCATCGGGCGGCAAACACGTGCCACGCTGGCGCAAGCCCACGCCCAAGGATGCACTGCATCCAACCAAGTCGGATTTTATTAAAGCCAAACATGTCAATCTAAACTTTGTCCTCAAGCCCAGCTTGCAGGACGATGACGACTCCAGCGGCGGTGGCAGCAACCTGGAACAGGAGCTCAGCAGACAGCTGCATGCCAGCGTGCGCACCAGCAATCTGGAGACCTCGTTGCGTTTTCTGGTGCAGGGCGCCGATCCGAATTACTATCACGAGGAGAAATGCTCGACACCGCTGCACATGGCGGCCAAATTCGGGCAGGCATCACAAATCGAAATGCTGCTCATCTATGGCGCCGATGTCAATGCATTGGATGGGAATGGCATGACGCCGCTGGAGCTGGCCAAGACCAACAATCATAGCACCATAGCTGAGCGTTTGCTGGACGCCATGTACGATGTTACCGATAGACTTATTATGTTTATGGGCGGCAAGAAGCCCGATCACGCTGTAAGTCTGCTTAACAACAAATGAAATCTTAGGCTGATGCTCTTGTAATCCTTTAGAGCGGTCGCCATTTGATAATACCGGAGACAAACGGGGCCGATATAAGCGAACAATTGAAAATAGCACGCGGCAAGCTGCAGCTGGTGCCCAACAAGATGTTTGAGGAGCTTGTCATGGATCTGTACGACGAGGTCGATCGGCGCGAGTGCGAAGCCAGTGAGTAGCAGCAACCGCTAGCAACTAATTTCGCTAATAATATGCTCTTTTTATCCGTCAGTTTGGTCCACCAGCACGCTGAATGCGGAGCATGCAACGGTGCCATTTTTGCCAGCTAATCCGTTTTTGAGCGCCACGCGCAATCAGGTTTGCACCTTGACTCCGACCGCCTGTCACAAATTAACTAATTGTTGTTTTTACTTGCCACAGGGTCGCCAGAAGCTGGCGCGTTTCAATCGCGCCGAATTCGCTGGACTGCTAACGGATGTGCTCATCGATGCGCTGCGCCGCCAGAATATGGCCAATCTGCGTCCGATGGATGCGCCGCTGCCAACACAGTCGCTGCAGCTGTTGCCCTATGGCAACAACTCAACCATGTATAGCAGCTCCTTTGAACAGAGCGTGCATGATCCAAATCTATCGGATGATGAGCCCATCTACGATCCGGTGGCCAGCGATGATGACTATGCGCCGGTGCCGCCCATGGCGCAGCAGGTAAACTTAATGCGCCAAAAGATACTCAAGCTGAACAATAGCTTCGGTTAGACTGAGACCCCCAATGTAGTGCCTAGTTCATATCTATGTATATATAGATATATATCTACAGACTTATTATAAACCTCATCAATTAGCTAACTCGCCCTCGAAAACTAGTTGTAAGCTTTTCTAGTCAAAGCTATATAATTAAATAAAATTAGTTGCTCATGTACAAAATGTAGTTTAACTGTCATCATGTCCATTGTTTGAAGTTTGTTTCTAGTTTTAAGTTTTGTTTCTTTTCACTTATGTTTTACTTATTTTTTTCATTTTATTGATTATATATTCAGGCCATTGTGCACACGCCGCCGCGCAACGCGAACTCGCAGAACGAAATGGAAACGCTGCGCAAGCAGATCAACGAATACAAAAGCGAAATCAATCAGCTGAAGAATGTGGTGCAGCAGTTGTCCAGCGAAAACTCGCAGCTGAAATTCAAATTCAACAGCGCCTCGAACAACAGCGTCTACGATGAGCCACTGTGAGCTTCATTATTATTTATTTATATTGTTTTTTATTTTTTATATGATTTATTTTGTATGTTAGTCGCATTGATTTGAGTCTCAACAGCCCCGACTCGGAGCACGAGCCGCTGTCGCTACCAGAGGGCACAGGCGCTGCTGCGGCAGCTGCAGCTGCTGCGGACAGCGCCTCATCCAACACCTCGTCGAATCAGTCGACTATCAAACGACCCGCCAGCATGTATGAGCGCCGTCTAGCTAACAATTTGGCCAAGGGCAACAACGATGTGCGCAACACGACCAGCATGTATCAAATGGCTGGCGATGGCAAACCTTTTGGTGAAGAGGTCAAATTACGCTCAGATTTGGTAACGCGCTGCCTCAAGGAGCTCATACAGGCCATGCATCCGGCTACGGAGGCCGATAAGCAATCAATAGCACCGCATGGCGAACGCATACGCAGCGCTGTCACAGAACTAATAGCTCTCTATGCCAATCTAGTGAGTCGGGGACAGGGTCTATCAAATTTGGAAGCTCTATTAAACTTACCCATTTGACAATCCACAGCCGCCGAATGCTAGCGAAACGACACGCGAGACTCTCAAGCAGCTGACACGCAAGAATATACTCATCCAGCACGAGTGCGAGAATCTGCAGAAATCCATTGAGGCCGACGATAAGCAGGCCATACAGAAGAATTCGCTGGAGGTGCGCGATTGCGCCTTTCACATAGCCAGTGCGATCAAGACTCTGGTGCTGCAGTTCTATTGAATGGATACAATACAAAACACATTTTGATTAGTAGTCCTTAAGTTCCCCAAAGTGTTTCAAAGCATTTAAGCTAGTATTAACCCTATAAAGAAACTCCCGCCCCCTCCCCCACATAACCCCCATAGTCTAACCAAGTGCTTCCTTAACGAAACGGAAATTTGTTTGCCAAATGAAGCAATATATTTTTTATTTGTATTAATAAATGTTTTACATAAAGCAATATGTTCCAATATGCTTAATCGCATATTGAATGGAATAGTTATTTGTTTTAATACCAAAGGTAAAATAGTTGAGCTCGTTTAATAGTTCAAATCGAAGAAAGAAAAAAAACAATTGGAAAATGTGAAAAACGAAAATGTAGAAAAGTAGTAAAGACCTTGCAGGTAAATGCGGAAACAAACGAAAGATACTTAAGTAAGTGTCTATTGCTGCTGCTGTTAATACACTATTTATGTATTTATATTGAGATATATATATATATGTGTATATACTATATTGTACATTTAGTTAACTTTGTATTTAAAGCATGGACATTTATTATGCATATCTTGACGAAACTATTCCAACATCTGTTGTCCGTTCTATTGTTTAACTTTATGTAATTGAATTCGCTTGGTCTTTTGCTGTTGTTTTTCATACACACACACTCGCGCACGCACACACACACACACAACACACACATATATATGGTATATCATATATTATTTATTTTTGTTGGCAATTCAATTGCATTTGTAATTGTTCAAAATATTCTGCCACTGCTTTTGCTATGTTTTATTTATAGTATTATTTTGTAAGGAATTCTACGTTTTTTTTCTGTTGCTTCATCTTGTTTAAAAATCTTGTAGAATCGCGTTCGTGTATATATAGTTAATGATTGCATTATTTTCCAAACAGTTTACAAACAGTTGCATTACAGCGCTCCAAAAGTTGCCATAAAAATATAATATATACGCTCTCATACAATACTCTATACACATGCATAGCTCTCTAAAATATTGCTTGCTTTTGTCACGCATCATTACCTGGACCGAGCCCCATGCACACCTAGCTAAGTTTTGACTGGGAACGGGAACATAAAAGTTATAATATATTTAAAATATTGCTACAACCTTTGTTCATGAACTGGCTTGAGAAGAGTTTTCTGAATGTCTGCAAGTCCCGAATTGTTTCTCTTTTTCTAAATAATCCTAAGGCTGTCTTGTAAAAATTAAGTATATATAAATAATAGGTACATATATTAAAAACATTCATCTTTTCATCAACTTAATTTATCAATTTGTCTAAACTTATGTTCAACTTTAGGTACATACAATATAAATATCAATATCAAGTTCGCGTTGGTTTTACTTTTGCCGAGAGAAGTCTTGAATCGTTGGAACTTAAAGCGAAAATTAATAATTATAATAACAACAGCAATAAATAACATATCATCGTATCGTATATATCTAAACAAGACGATTCCCATCGATGCATAACTAAACTAACTGCATTATCTTAACTCATATCTGTCTTTCCGAATCGGCAATTGCCCTACAACTCGTATCAACTTTGTAACTACAAGACAAACAAAAGAAGAAGAAAACAAAAAAAGAAGAAATTGAAAGAAAATGAAAACTAAATGCATGAAAACAAAGGAACACAAAGAACTTTACTCGTCCTCCGCCTCGGTTATGGTTGAGTTCATAATGTGCGTCTCCTTCTTGAACACCAGCTGACGATGATGCTGGGCACATGAGAGAACAAAGACGTAAGTAAATACATAAATAAATATATTTATATTTATATTAGTATGTGACTAACTCACCTCGTCGTTCTGTATCATAACAATGCGATGCTCCAGCTGCGGCGCCAAGTCGCATGTGGACTGCTCCAGATCATCCAGCGAAGCGCGACGCAGCATCTGTCACAGATCAAGATTAATTATTAGCCAAGCTAACGAGTATATGCTAAATGCATTTTACCTTCTGTGAGTTGCCATGCGCCAGATCCAGGGACTTGTTGTGATGACCCACCGACAGCTTGCGTATGGGCGATGGACCATCCAGATCCAGACTGTCCAGACATTGCACCAGGCTATGCCGACGCGATAGCGTAACCAGCGACTGTCTATGCTTTGTGTTCTGGCCACATTTGCGCGAATTGATGGCCTTGAAATGATTCTGCAGCGTTATGCCCAGCTCCGGACAGGCATCGTCATCCATCTGGTTAAGTTGAGATCATAAGCTTTTTGATATTCTTATCGAATTTACACGGACACTCACCAGCACTTTGGCATCCTTGAACATGGTATAGCCATCGCAGCCCATGTATATGTAGCTCTTGACGCACAGCTTGTAGGTCTGCTCCAGATTTAGATACTCGTCGCCCACCAGTATCAGCTGGGGATCAATGCGTTTGAAGGGCGCAGCTTGCGGATCGAAGGCAAAACTAATGCCAGCCACCTGGGGAAAACGACCCTCCAGCTTGGGATAGGCGGACACCCCATTCTCCAGAGCCTGCCACAGCACACGGCCCGTCACCTCGAGCAATATCAATGGATCACGCATGGGTATTACATTGACCAGATCCCCCATTGTAAACGGGCCAACGGGATGTATGCGATCCGAGCGAAAGGTGCCGCCATTCAGTATAACCACATCGGCGCCAACCGCTGCCAAGACGACATCGCACACCCAATTGCCCAGATTGGTTTCCTGGGTGCGCACGCGCGAGAAGCGACCATCGAGCTCCACGCCAAATATACCCATGACATCCGATAATTTGCTCTCAATGAATTCTGCAAAAGTGGAAAAAATAAATTAGTAAATATTTAAGAGTTTACAAAGAACTTTTCTATTGTTACAGAGTATGTTATATTAACTAAAAAAGAAGAAACTGCTTGGGAAATACAAGATTAATTTAACTGTAACTAGTTAATATCATAAGTAGTTTTTTCATTTAAAAAAAAAATACACTTGAATTCCCTCTTATTTGATTCCTTTTAAATGACTCAGTCCAGTATGGACCCACTTACTGGCATATTTGGATAGTTCCTGCTTAAGCACGGGATCCTCTGGTATTTTGGCCGTCACATCCATGCACTGTACATCCGTGGTGAACAGAGCGCGATTGTTGGCCTGTCGCTCGATGGTTATGACGGAGAATTGTTGGAAATCCGTGCCCGATTTGACAATCATTTTGCCATTGATTTCGGTCACCTCGCGCACATGATCGTGTCCACCAAGGATTATGTCGATGCCATCGCATTTCTCGGCCAGATTGATGTCGTTGGGCGTGCGCATGTGCGTGAGGGCAATTATCAGATCGCAGCCCTCGTTGCGCAGCTCCCGGGCAAGACGATTGCCAGCCTCCACATAGTCGATGTAGGTGACTTCGGTGGGATCGATGGTGGGCAGCGTCTCGAGCCATTCACGCTCCACGAGCCCAATCAGCCCAATCGAGATTTGATTGTGTAGAATAAAATGGGAGATTTTGCCACCGCCCAGCGGGCGACCAGTTTCGTTGTCAACCACATTCGACATTAGCCAGGGGAAATCCGTTTGCTTAATCAGCTTGACCAGCACATCCAAGCCGTGATCTAATGGGAATTCAAAATTATTAATTATCTTTCATAGAACATTTTTATATTTTATAAGCCTTAACATTTATGACAATATCTCCTTGAAAACTTCCATTAGTTCCTACATAATCTGTTAACATACTCTGATATCAGAATGTTGTTAATAACATTAACATTTGTTGGGATATTACATAGCGTTAAAATAAAGCATTGGAATATATTTTTAACTTTAACTTAACATTCAAATAACATGTTAAAAAACTTTTACATTAACCTCTAAATGTTTTCTTTTACCTTTCTTTTGGTGGACTATCAGCCTTTATTTAATTTACTTATTTTATTTCTTCCTAACATATGCTACGTTTCTCTTTAACAGACTATACTTTCAGTAGCCTTAACACACACTCTTTACATTGTTTAAACTAACATTTTTGTTTTCCCCTAACATTGTCTTTTCATCTCTGCTGTTAATCAGCTGCAAAGCATATTCTTACGTGTCACTGAACAACATTTGAATCTGTTTTTAGACTTACCAAAGTCATGATTGCCAAAGACAGCGCAGTGTGTGCCCACTTGATTGAGCACAGGTACCATTTGCTCGCCCTGCGTAAAGGTGCTCACTGCGAGGAAGGGAAGATATATGTATATAAGACTATTAATAACTGATAGTTGATTATAGATGAAAGCACTTCTTACACATGCTGGGTGAGAAGGCATCACCGCTGAAGAGAACAAGTGGATTCAGATGTGCATAGCTCTTGATGGCTGTGGCAAAGCGTGCAGCGCCGCCGATTGGCTCCGTTTCGGCCATGGATTCGATATTGTAGACATCGTTGTAGTGCAAAATGGTCAACGGCTTGTCCTCGCCCTCGGTCATCTTGAGCAGCTTTTTGGTCTTTTCCAGCTGCGATGATATCGATGTGGAGCGCCCGTTCAGGCCGTTGGGTGTGCCACGCACGCGATGCCGCGGACTCTGCGGTTGGCTGACGGACGCGTAGGCGCGTGTCCTTGTCAGCAATTTGGTATCGCAGCTATCCTCTGTATCCTGGACAATGCCAGCCAGGTTTGTGGAGCCACTCAGCGAACCCTCCGCACTTGTCGTCGTCGGCACACTGCCCGACGAGGCGGCTACGGACACCGTTGGCGTCAGCGACAAGTCCAGAGAGCGAAAATTCGGATTGGTGCTCTGCAGCATGGACAGCGTCCGGGTGCCAGCGTCTCGCACCTCAATGGAAGCCTGCAAATTATAGAGTGTCATGTACATAAGCAATGATACAACTGGCATCTAACACCGAATAAAACTGACGACGAGCACACAACATCGACTGACAACAACAGCAAAGGAGAGCTCAATTTGGGAATTTGAACTGTTGGGATTAGAGTTAATACATACATAGGCGGCTTTTATAAGGATTGTGTGGCGCGACATGAAAAAAGCTCCAAAGGTGAAATATTTCCAAATAACAAAAATTGGTTAGCTCCTAAGAAAAACAAATAATAAATAAAATGCCATCAGATACAACTAAGTGACTTTGCGAGAACTTATAACCCAACAGAAATCTATAAGGAACTTAAGAAAATTTCTAAAAATCACCAGTTAAAATATTAATACATATATATACTAAAAAAGTTTTTTATTTTTTATAAAGAACTTCGAGTAAATCGCATCAGCTACAAGAAAATAAATAAAAAACTTCAACTGAATGAAAATATTCAAAGAAATATTCTAGAATAAATCAGACCATTTAAAAAAAAATAGAAAAAAAGGTTAGGCCAGTGAAAATTCATCGGTAAAATAAAAACTTGGAAGACCTCAACTTAACTTAACAAAAATAAATAATACTAAATAAATTTTGCGGAAAAGTATAGCTCGAAAAACTCTGTTTTCAGTCTTTTTATAGGAACAATAAAATCTTTTTAAACGTATGCAGAATTAACATAAATTTCAAATACGTCAAAAACACACTAATAATGTTTAAAAGCTAAAATCTTTACGACTAAATGTAAAATAACAAAATAAATTGAATAAAATTATATTATAATCAATTTAACTTAAAATATATATTTTAATAATATTATAGATATATCTTTTATGTATATTTTTATTTATTAATTAATTATTGTATATACAAAAACAAAATATAAATATAAAAATGTTAAATATTTATGCCATCTATTTAAAACCTAACTAATCAAAAATGCTGTTGACTTAAACGAAATCATAAATTACCGAAATTACTTTTTTCTTAAATATTCTTTTGTATTTTTTCCTTTGTTTAATATGCAGTTGGAATGTGTTTTGCTGCTGGAGATAAGTATCCATTCCATGGAACCATAAAATGCTTCAGCAAAGCTTTTCAAATAAATAAATGAAAGGGAAACAAGTGCCAGGGGGTGTATAACGGGTGGGGTGGGGGGAGGGAGGGTTGGAGTACGCTTGCATTTCAAATTAGCTGGTGCAGGATAACGTTACAACAATGAGTGCTTGAGTGTGGGCGTGTTAGAGTGTGTGTGTGTGTGTCTGTGTGTGTGTGTGTGTGTCTGTGTGTGTTTGTGAGAGTATTGTTTTAGTGTAGTAATTATAGCTGAGTAGCTGCTGTGCTTAGCTCAGCGAGAGAGTACTTAGAGTCTGGACTAGTGGAAGTGCAACAAGACACACACATAACATAAACATATACATATACATAATACAGGTACAGGCACAGGTACGGTGGATATTGGCCAAGTAAATAAGTGTGGGTTTGGGTTAACAGAAACCTGTTTCAGCCAGCCAACAACATTGCCCATGGCTGCTCCACGATTGCCGCCCGTCAAGTGAACCAAGCGGCGACTTGAACTTGAATTGGCGCCACATGCGGCTGTTGCAGTTGCAGCTGCAGCAGTTGCTGTTGGTGTTGTGGCCGTTGGTCCAGTAGCAGCTGTTGCAGCAGTTGCAGCAGTAGCTGCGCCCACGCCACTCCCAACGTCGCCGCCGCCGCCGCCGCTGTCATTGTTGCTGTTTCTGTTGTGGCTCATCCTGCGGCCGCTGCACAGAGTCGAGAAAAGAATTGGTTGCATGGCTTTGAACAAAGTTGCATACGAACAACTTACAACACAATTGTGGCATATTTACAGCTACGTAGACGCATTTCGCGCAACAACAAATCAAATCACAAATTGTTCAAGAGCAAATTGAAATAAACAAACAGAAAATTTGCGAAGCAAACTAAAAATAAAAACGCGCGCGCAAAGAATACTATATAGTATAATAAACAAATTTAAAATTTATTGTTTTTTATTTATATTTAATTTGTATTTATTTTGTTCACGTTCACAACCTGACGCGAGCGTCGCGCCTCGAGCGTCGACACTGAAATGCAAATTGTGGGGCAAAAAAATATTGTTGAATACAAAGTAAAATTCCACTCAAATTGAATAATTTGAATGAATGCATCAGAAATAAAAACAAAGATAAGCAAAACGGTCTAGCGTGACAGGGAGAGAGAGAGAGGGAGAGAGAGACAGAGAGAGCGTGGAAGAGAAGCACTCAAAACGAAAATGAAAATGACAACGAAATCTGCAGATGTGAGAGACAAGATAAGACAAAGGCACACATACAAACAAATACACACACACACACACACACGGACACACTTTATTGGCAATACACTAAAAAAATGCATGTAAATTTCTCTCGCTCAATAAAATTGCATTACGTGTATTTTTTGTTGTCTGATTTATTAATCGAATCGACAAGCACATAAGTGGAAGCGATAACAGGAAGAGCATTAAACGCAAATTGAAAGTTGACTGCAACGACTAGTTAATGCTCTGTGAAATACAAATAAAACCGACTTCCAGTTATTTAATGTATTGGAAAACTAATTGCCATGTCTTATGTTTTAACTACATGTTAAAGCTGGCTATTAACTTATGTCACAATCTCAACCTACATAGCTTAATACAGGGCGAATTTATTCTTATTAACTTTTTTAACAATTCAATCCATTTCGAGCCTACAACACAACTTTTTTAATCATGTCAAGGTCTATGTTTAATCAATGTATCATCTCTATATATAAAACTGTTTGTCCCGACTGACTGACTGATTGGTGATCAATGCACAGCCCATACCGTAAGAGCTAGAAAGCTGACAGACCCATTCCCAGAACTCGGTCAAAATTTTCCACCCCCATAACTCGGACAAATCTCTTCCGATTTTCACGAGGTTTGGCTTTTTGTTAATGGTTTGACCTCTAGATCAATGGCATCAAAATCTGCCAACATTATTTTTGGTCAAAATTCATGTGAAAATGGTACCCTCAAATATCCAATATAGACATAGACCAAAATGTCCCACCCCCATAACTCGGTCAAATCACAACCGATTTTGATAAGGTTTGGCTTTTTGTTCATGGTTTGACCTCTAGATCAATTTGGCATCAAAATCTGGCAACATTATTTTTTATTGTCAAAATTCAAGTGAAAATGGTACCCTCAAATATCCTATATAGACATCGGTCAAAATTTCCCACCCCCATAACTCGGTCAAATCTCATCCGATTTCCACGAGGTTTGGCTTTTTGTTCATGGTTTGACCTCTATATCAATTTGGCATCAAAATCTGGCAACATTATTTTTGGTAAAAATTCAAGTGAAAATGGTACCCTCAAATATCCTATATAGACATCGGTCGAAATTTCCGACCCCCATAACTCGGTCAAATCTCATCCGATTTCCACGAGGTTTGGAGTTTTGTTCATGGTTTGACCTCTAGATCAATTTGGCATCAAAATCTGGCAACATTATTTTTGGTCAAAATTCAAGTGAAAATGGTACCCTCAAATATAGACATAGGTCAAAATTTCCCACCCCCATAACTCGGTCAAATCTCATCCGATTTCCACGAGGTTTGGCTTTTTGTTCATGGTTTGACCTCTATATCAATTTGGCATCAAAATTTGGCAACATTATTTTTGGTCAAAATTCAAGTGAAAATGATACCCTCAAATATCCTATATAGACATCGGTCAAAATTTCCCACCCCCATAACTCGGTCAAATCTTTTCCGATTTCCACGAGGTTTGGCATTTTTTTCATGGTTTGACCTCTATATCAATTTGGCATCAAAATCTGGCAACATTTTTTTTGGTCAAAATTCAAGTGAAAATGGTACCCTCAAATATCCTATATAGACATAGGTCAAAATTTCCCACCCCCATAACTCGGTCAAATCTCATCCGATTTTCACGAGGTTTGGAGTTTTGTTCATGGTTTGACCTCTAGATCAATTTGGCATCAAAATCTGGCAACATTATTTTTGGTCAAAATTCAAGTGAAAATGGTACCCTCAAATATAGACATAGGACAAAATTTTTCACTCCCATAACTCGGTCAAATCTCATCCGATTTTCACGAGGTTTGGCTTTTTGTTCATGGTTTGACCTCTATATCAATTTGGCATCAAAATCTGGCAACATTATTTTTGGTCAAAATTTAAGTGACAATGGTACCCTCAAATATAGACATAGGTCAAAATTTCCCACCCCCATAACTCGGTCAAATCTCATCCGATTTCCATGAGGTTTGGCTTTTTGTTCATGGTTTGACCTCTATATCAATTTGGCATCAAAATCTGGCAATATTATTTTTGGTCAAAATTCAAGTGAAAATGGTACCCTCAAATATCCTATATAGACATAGGTCAAAATTTCCCGCTCCTATAACTCGGTCAAATCACTTCCGATTTCCACGAGGTTTGGCATTTTGTTCATGGTTTGACCTCTATATCAATTTGGCATCAAAATCTGGCAACATTATTTTTGGTCAAAATTCAAGTGAAAATCGTACAGACGGATGGACTTGGCTATATTAACTAGGCTGTTGATGCTGATCTAAAATTTGTATACTTTATATGGTCAGAAATGTCTTCTTCTATGCGTAACACATGTCCAAAAAAAAATTATTATACTCTGTACAAGGGTCTAAAAACAGAGCTCTATAAAGCCAGATTATCACTTTCAAAGCTAAGCAAACTATTTAAAAGACTCCAACCTAGCTTTGAAAAGTCAGTTAACAATCTTTAATTTAATTTCTTATGAATGTAAAGCTTTAATTTGTAGTATACATATAAATAAACTGTAAGAAGTTTTCAATTTGTAAGAAAATAAACAACCTATAAACGCAACAGCTTCATAAGCAGCAAAACTTTAAGAATCTCAAACCAAATAGCCTGACATGCTTTCATATAACCATTGTCATGTGCCCTCTTAAAACATATACGCCCCATTAGCCGATTTCATGGCTGCATGTGCTCAAAGCGCTGCCAAACCGCTAAGTATCTTACAGATACGGATACAAAGACGAGCACACAGATACATTGAAACTATGCGTGACAGTTTTTGCAGTTACACACACACACACACACACACACACACACACACGTACAGAGCAATAAGAGTCAGCATTGGCATTGATAATGAAAAGCAAAGCGAACGCATGAATTTACATGCACATATTACGTATACGCAGCTTATGCCCCGACAGAAGGTCGCAAGCGGATTGGGACACGGATTTGCCTTTGAATGCTTAAGAATGCGTGCCACACATTCACACACACACACTCGCACCCACACATTCAATGCATACCAAATGCCGATGACAAATATGTGCTGTATGTATATACATATATATATTTATATGTCAGCCATATATAAGCCATAATAATGTGGTGCTTCGCCCCGCCCTCGTGGTCATGGCAGCTGAGCCACAAAATTACTGACTGGGAAATGAGTTGCAAAAAGAGGGAAATGCATTCCACACAGACAACTGATAAATTTGCTATACTAGTTTGGCTTAAATAGACTTAACGAACTACTCCTAACTGGCGGGGAGCCAACAAGCGTCTGGTAATTAAATCCAATTAAACAAATTAATTAAATGCTTTGCACAGCTGTTTACACGGCGTATACGCAATTTAGCGAAGTGTTTTTAGATTAGTCTGACAGTACAAATTTAACAAGTACTTGTGCTTAAATGCGAAAATTAAATCAATACAAAATTTATATATGTAAGCTTTACGAAAACTCGTACACACAATTTCTGGAAAATGTAGAAGGAAGCTCTCATTAAATTACAAAATTAATATAGTACGTGCGAATATCTGTACACAAGCCTAATTGTCCATAGCTCAAATTTCTCTGTGTCTGACGCGTTTATAAAGGCACACAAGCAGCAGGGCGAGATATATATTTATATATATATATATGTAGTTATTTGAAACTTTAGCTCTATCGAAGTGTAAATCGATGCTGTTCAAGAATTTAAATATATATTTTCACAGCTTGTTAAGCCTTTAGATACACACAAAATATGTATAAATATTTGATATACTTCATGGAGTTGGTTTTCGCTCCATTTGCATTATAGCCACATTTTAATGCGCTTGATGTAAATATTAAAATGTGCCCTGAAAATTCCATTAAAAACAAGTAGGAGTGCTCTAGACGGAATACCCGACTAGGGCATACCCTGAACCTTCTTCTATCAATGCCAAATGCAGCTCGCGCCGGGGGAGGGAAGGCAGGTGGATATACAATGAAAGATACTTGATCTGGATATACTACTAGCTCTTAAAACATAAGAGATTTGATCGATATTGATATTTATCGATTGCTTAGAAACGGGGAAAGTTATCGATTATCGGAAACAAACTCCTACTGCGTGAACACAAAGAGGAAGTCTCTAGCTCTTATAGGTTCTAAAGATCGACGCGTTCATACGGATGGACAGACGGGAGGACTGACTGACGGACGGACAGACAGATGCTCATCAAGAATATATATGCTTCCTTCTGCCTGTTACATACATTTTCACAAAAACTTTATACCCTTTTTTACTGGGTACAGGGTATAGAAAGGCATTCCATACTAATTATTTTAAAACGCAGCCAACATTTTGTTAACTGCAGCAGTTTTAATTGAATTAAAATAGCCAAACACAAACAACATTTAAAATTTAATAACCAAATGCCAGACAGGCGCAACATAATCAACTTAAGGCACGTACCCACAACGTCTGCTGCATGTGCCACACACAAAACAAAAGTTGCACATTTGACAGTGGCAGCCGCTTCCGTTCGGCCCCGGGCTGGCTCGTTCAGTTAAAGGGCAAGAGCCAAGGATAAGCAGGGCTAGCAAGGCTGCAGTTAACAGGCCAAACAATTGCATGCAATCATTCGAGGTCCTAAAACACAGACAGGGCAAAAAGCGAAAGCAATAAGCCAAGCGAGAGCCTCTCGGCAAGCAGACACCTTTGAAGAAAGTCAAGGGTCAATTGACGAATGCTTCAACATTTCACATAAAAAGAATAAAGTGTGTGTGCGCATGTGTGTGTGTGTGTGTGTGTGTGTGTGAACAAGGCCAACATGTTAGGGTCCTTTTGTGGTGCACATTATGGAGGTCGAGAAGCCGAAAATTGCTCGTAGCCCCAAGGGATAGAAACGAACAAAGGCGCTTGGCACAAAAAGAATAGAAATATTTCCGTGGCATGGCACCGTGGTACAAAGCTGAGATTAAAAAGACAATTAATGAGTAGACATTTAAATTTCAGTTTGTATTTATATATAATATGTTTCTGCCTTTTAAGTATATTTGTAAAGGCGGATTTTTATTTAAATAATAATAATGAACCAGCGGGTATTTCCCGTCTTTGCCCGCGGCAAGTTTTGTGCTTCAAATTTTCGATTTAACTTTTTCACCTAGTTCACAATTTACCGTTCATATAAGGGTTTTCCTGCAAATTTGACACAATTGATGGTGGAATTTCGTAAATTGACGCAACACATAATTATTTAGTTCTTCTGTAGCGCTTTGAAAATAAGACAAAACTTAAAACGTCGTCCAAGGAATCCTTGTTCGGCATTTTCCACCGAGGAAGCTTGGATTCTGCAAAAAGTGAGAAAATGAATTTGAGCCCGAAACTTTGCCCACCAAATCTTTTTATCCCAATTACCAGCAAAGAGAAATGGAATTTCCGAAATGTGTGAAACACCCCTCAACTGAATTGGAACAAAGATCTTTGAAAATGAGTTTGAGGCCGATCGGATGGTAAACAAAAAAGTTACATGCAACCGTTTTTCGTGTCCTTTACACACTTGCGGGTGGATTTTCCCAAAAGCCCGCCTAAGCGTGCACTTCCTTTACATAAGGTAACTACTGTAAGAATTTAAGCTACCTTTCTCGTACGGTTTGGGCTGTGCGTTGATCACCAAATATTTAATATATGTATAATAATAATATTTTAAGATAATAATCTTTTAAATATTTAATTTATATAAAATAGATGCTTGTTTTTCTATTTGTTTTCCCTTATTTATTTATACTTGCCATTGTTTCAATTAATATTTTGGTTCTCTCTTCCCAAGCACTTGCCCCACTGTGCATGGATGAGAACAATTTCGAAGAAACATACATAAATGGAAAAAGTTGAAGACATGTAGCAAAAGTTAAGAGCAGTTGGGACAATCGCTCACACACAAAGAATATTGCTACGAAAATTTGATTAGCATATTAAGTATACGCAACTGGGCAGTGCATTTCTTTATCACAGCGTACACACTTGTAGGCAAAACAAAGCGTAATAAAAAAAAAAAATAAAAACATGAAAATTTGTGTTAAAGGCACAAAACAAATCAGTGTTGAACTATTTACAAATTTAATTCAAAAATGTGCTGGACCCTTTTTTCTTATGTTTATTTGTTGTGAGCTGTGCTCAAGCATACTTAAGCAGCTTAAAGTAATTCAGCTGTCTCTTATTTTGACAGACACGTGCGTATTTACCTTTATCAAATGCTTAAATGTGGCAGCTATTAGATCAAACTTTCGATTTGTAAACGACAATTAGCAATAAAATAAGCTAAAGTGTGTGTGTTTTAAATTTCAGCTAAATGGAAAGCTTAGCCTAACTTTAAGGCTATAATTTCTGATTTTAGGGAATGTAATACAAGTAAACTATGTTTAAAATTAGTTATAATATTGCCTAAAAACTTGCGTGCTAAGTTTCAGCTTATTCTATTTTAGCTAAAATATGCATTTAGCTAATGTTCATATTTAACCTGATCAATAGACTATGCGTGATATATGTATATAAGCTATAAATAAGCTATTATTTGTTTAAAATTTATCGCATGTGGTGTCAAAACTCTATGTAAATGCAACCGGCTGCCTAATGCTCTTCTTTCAATTAAAAACAGCTCAAGGCGAACCTACATAATTAAAAGCAATGTCAGTCTAAAAGTGTTTAGCTAATGACTCTTGAAATGTTTACCTGGAGCAAAGGACTAGCTTTAAAAGCCAACAATATACATATTAAATCTAATAGCCTAGGCTATAACACATCCACTGGTAAAATCTTAGCACGTATTCGGGCGGATGTCAGGGAGAATGTATCTCAGGCTTTTTCTTTAAAATAATGATTTTAATTGTTCAATTAATAATCAAAACAATTAATAATTGTATCAAAATTGGACATGGCATGAGCTTGCCACAAAGCCAAAATGCTCTTTTTCAGCTTCTGGACAGAGTATAAGAAGAAAAACTCTGACGATATGAAAGTTAGCTGCTGCTGATGTGCACCTAAGCCATATATTTGCATCTATTCAAGGTTTCAACAGAGACGAATTTATCCTTAACAATTGGAACATTTTGTGTGTTAATCCTAAATGCAAAACAAAAGTTATATATTTCTTACATACCAATTTTGCAATAAATGAGGTATATATTTCCTGGTACAAAGTACCATTGCCTTATATTCCAGCTCAATACCCAAGCAATTTTTAAATGTATTTCTTTCTAAATCGGCACTTGAAATGTACATAAAATACAAGCTAAAGCATTTCTGTCTGACACACGCAGGAGTATCGCTTTTTGATATGCAGACAGGATATGCATTATTAAACAGAGCTGATTGCATAGTACTCGAATAAGCAATCAGAGGCAGATGCGCACTTTACCAGCTTTTGCCATTAGCTCAGCTACAGACACATTTATAAATACATATACATACTAAATATATATTATTAGTTAGCTGAACAGCAAATAAGTAAACAGACAACTTACGTGCGTGCAACGATTAGTGGCAGAAAAGTTCTTCTTGTTGCCGTTGATAAGCTATGCAGCGCGACCTTGTCGTAGGCTGGTTCCACAGTGCAGTTGGGGGAGCTGATTGCCACAACTTGGCTGTAAGTAGTTAAATGCAAATTTATAAATTTAATATGGGGCGCAATTTGCCAAAAGGATTTGCAATTCTGCTTAGCTGAGCCACGAACTTTAATTAACTTTGAAGCAGGCATCACAAAATGACAGCAATTGCGCAGTTTGTAATTTTGTTTCTGGACAGGAAATGCACTCAGGATATGCAGCAACAGGGACCAGGCAAACACACACACACACATACACAGGCACGCCGGAAGCCGAGAAAGTAAACATCTGCTAAAGTTAAGAGCTGGATGCTGCTTGATTTAAGGCTGCGCTTAGTCATGTTATAGGTTGTTATTTGGTTACAGCCAATATGTATTCGTAAATTGACTTTGCTTTTTAGCCATGTTTCAGTTTCAATGTGTCGGACATTTCGCAAATAATGACTGTATTGTATTTACATACATACAATGTATTTAATTGTGGCTGTCTGAATAATCAGAAAAAAAGCCCTTGTCAAATTTTTAATTGCTGCTTGAAGTACTTTAAAAATACGCAACAATCAAAGAGCGAGATCTTCATAAAATATTTTTATGTGTTAATACCCTAACCAAATATGTTGCGTAGGGTATGTCCGAGTCGCTGACACTTGCTATTAAAAACTTTGTGCAGCAACAGATTTGATCTAATCTAGATTTTCAGGCTAAAATCTAGTTTTAAAAACAATATTTTATAAGCTTTGAGCCGTATAAAAAAATAATTGTTAAGCTTTAATTGGTAAATTTTGATTAAATCTACGTTAAGTCAAGTAAAGCTGTCATGGTTAACCATTTCCTTTAACAGCAACAGTTAACATTAATATTTTCGTTTAACAGCAACAGTTAACATTGATATTTGCTTAACTTAAGCTATAATTGATGCACTTTTATTTTATCTACGTTAGGTCAAGCTAACCTGCAATAGTTAACGAGATTTTCGCTTAACAGCAACATTTAACATTGTTTTTTTTACAGCAACAGCTAACACTGATATTTGCCTAACTAATGCAAAAAATAGTAAATTTAGATTGTAATCTACGTAAATCAAGCAAAGCTGCGATAGTTAACCAGATTTTAATTTAACAGCAACAGTTAACATTGATACTTTCGTTTACCAGCAAGAGTTAACATAGACTTTTAATGCATGTAAATGTTATTTTAGCAATTCAAGCCTACTTAACAGTCAATCCGAACATTTCAATTGTCTCTGATTTATTTAACATTTTCATTAACAAATGCATAAACAACTGCATTTTTATCTATCAGCTAACTATATTGCAATAGTATGCAACGAAGTGCTGCGAATTGACACAGTCAACCCATTCGAGCATTTGTATTTCTTTATTTTTGATGCGATTTATTTGATTTAGGCAAACTAAAAGCAAATTTTTTGCAGGTTCGCTTTTTTGGCAGCTTGACAGCACTCAAAAACAAGCTGAAATATGTGTGTCAATGTGGGCGCTGCTGAATACCTAGACCTTGTGGTCTAGTGAATTGTTTTGGGGGCCAACTTGGATACGGTTGAGAGTTTAATTAACCCTCAAGCACGCACAGCACACGACACTCGTTGCTTATGGCCCACAAAGCAGTAAAGATGTCGCTGTTATTGTTGTTGCTGCTGTTATTTACGGCCCAGCTGCGTAGACAGCAGGATAGCAGCACTCAAACACACAAGCACACGCACACATACGTACTAGCACTTTCTTATGCTGCCCATAATCAGCTGTCCCAAAAAAAAGCTTGCTCAGGAGCTCTCGCGCCCACGCAAGCTGCAAACAGAGAGCACACTCCGGGCTCTCACTCTCGCTCTCTTTGAAGCACGTTGTGTGCTGCGCTCTCTTGTTGCTGTTGCTATTGCTATTCGTTCTTGTTGTTGGCCTTTGGCGGTTATTGTTGTGTTTAATGTTGTTGTGTTTTATAAGTTAATATTCAAAAACGTGTTGAACGGTAAACCGATTATCTCTTTTTTGCCCCTTTGCTTTATGTGTCTGAGTGTGTGTGTAACATGCGTCTGTAATGTGATTAGGGTTACAATTTCTGTAAGTGCGGGCGAACCTGAACTTGCAGCTGGTTTGTTCAATATAAAAATAAACTGTTTATGCAGTTAAATTTGTGGGTAGGCGTTGCGGTCCGTTGCTTTTCTTAGCTAACGCCGTGTGCTTTTGCTCCCGTCCAACCACTTGCTGAAAGTATTTGCCCCGCATGACCTAATATAGAGAGACTTTCGGGCAGGTTCAAGTATATTCGCATTTCTCAGCACACATAATTTTAACAAAAACAAATAAAATAACTGTGTTAATATTAAGGTATATAAATTGGCACATCCGCTGTCACTTTTCATTCAGAAATAAATTGCAAAATTCTCGCACAAGTTGCGCAAATTGTTGCGCATCAATTCAATTACTTTCACTTGCATTCACTTTATTTTGTAATAAGATTATTGTACAATTTATTAATCTATTCATAAACTGCGCACTGATAAGGCTGCCCCCCTCTGTTGGCCCTTAGACACAAGCAAACACACTCATACGCACACACACACACTCATACATTTTGCGCGCTTTTGTTTACAGTTATGATTTTTGCAAAAATCACATTGAATCTGCCTTTTGGCGAAACATTCTTATTTACACACCTTGTGCTGCAGAGGATGTGGAAGAAGAAGCACTTACGGAACAACGAAGAAATCCTGTTTCGCGCACCACTTTTTCTTGTACACCAAAAATGCTGCGCTCTGTGTTTTTTGTAATATTCTGCGTATAAAAAGGTTAACACACACACACATACACAAAACACGACGTTATTTGCGAAAATTTACCGAACCGAACCGTCTCTGTGGAAAGCAGAACTCTAACTGAAATATGCAATTTTAAATGCCAATGTTAACGTTTGAGTTAATTTCAAAAATGTTAAGAACACAAACGTACAGTAGTCAAGAGCGAGAGAGACTTAAAACTGCGCGAGAGCCGCAGCAAAAAGCACAACACGAACAGCAATGTAACAGCAACAAATTGAATGAACTTGATACAAATTAAAAATTTAAATTAACGTTAAATTTTAAGTGATATTTTAAAATAAGTTGTATTATTTATTAAATTTATTTGTTTCTAATATTCATGAATTTACGCATCTCTAACAAGCCCGAAAGCACTCAACTGTTGCTAAGCTGAGATGTTAACTGTGGAGTAGCTCTGTTAAATGAGGTGCAAGACTGTTAACCTAACTAAGGCGTAGTTCAGCTATTGCACAGTTTTAGAGCAACTGTTAAGAGCTAAGAATTTTGAAAAGAAAATCGTGACACTTAAAATATAAACAAATTGTTTACCAACTTTAACAAAATGGAATTAAACTTAGTTTACGAAAATAGAGTATAAATTCGAGAAAAACCAGTCGATTATGATTTATATTATTTAATAATTTTTATTTATAGTACCTCACTTTAAAAATTACGTTATACCAATATTACATTAAATGTTTGTTGTTTAAATCTGCCTTCCAATTGCCATATACATACATCAAACTACATGTATTCGCATGTCTTAGGACATTTTGCATAATTATTATTTGTATTATTATTATAATTATTAATTAGTTCTGTATGGTTCCGTCTGGGCTAACATTTAGGTTTATAATCGATATTTTCCGCATGTTTATATATATATATATAAATATATATACTTGATAATCCGAAATGTGCTATAATATTGTGTGGTTAATGATTACACTTACTTCTTTAATAAGCTTATACAACATATGTGTGTTTATATATGTATAATTGTTTTAAATGTTTTCTTTAGATTTCATATCAATTTATATGTACTACGTGATCTGCCTTCAATTCTCACTTTTTCTTCTTTTAATTTACGTTTCTTTTTTCGTTTTCGATTTCGATTTTGTTTTTATTTTTTAATTGTTCTTGCGACAATTTTAACAATGTTATTATGATATATATATGTAGATTTAATGGATTTATTTTTGTTTTTTTTGTTTTTATTTATTTATAACTCTTATAGATTTTACTTCATATGCTGTTCACTTGTCCATCCAATTCTTAATTATTTTACAATGATATACAGTTTTTGCCTAGTTTGTAAATAGTACAAACGAAAAATAAAATTATGTGAAAAAAAGTAGCAACTAAAAATAATAGGAATTAAATTATATTGAGTTAAGGTAAGCATATTGCATTTCAGTTCTACGATTTGTAAACACACTAAATATGTTTTAAATAATGCATTCAATAAATTAGGCGCAATAAGTGCAAAACATTTCGAATTCCTCTCTCTTTAATTAATGCCTAAAAACTAAATGTTTGTATATATGTACAAAGTTTTTCAAAAAAGTTTCCTGTTTTTCTTGTGGTTTATTTTCTTCGCCTTGAAACCAAAACTTGAAGTAGCTTCAAAAATATGTATGTGTGTGTGTGTATGTGTGTGTGAGTGTTTGTTCAGCACACGTTTTATATACTAATGGAAGCTATACAGAGTTTTTATTAATATTCTTTTTGTCAATTTCAAATAAAAATAAAGATTTTTTTTTTACAATTTTATATAAATGTTTTTTTCATTTACTTTTCATTTGATTTGCTTTTTTTTGATAGTTTTTCTAACCACTTACTGAGATATTTATATATAACATATATATATTTATGCATATTTGCATGTGGCGCCACCTAGCGTTGCGCGGCGAGAAAAAAATAAAACTATTTCACGTTTTTCTATATATTTTGGGATCAAGTAGAGGTGTTTGGGGCTTTATTTGTATGTCGAGACACTACACTAGCAAAGATTTTACATTAGTTTCTAAATATGTGAGTGTGTGTGTGTGTGTGTGCATGTATTTCTTGTAGTTTTTTCCTTTCTGCTCTGCTTTTGACATTTTGTTTGCTGGCATCTTAACAAAAGTTTTGAATTTCTTTACAAATTAGTTTCGTTTGTTTCTTTCTTTTATCAAAAATACATTTTCCATTTCATGTGCTTATCTTCATTTAACTTCAATTACACAATTATGCATTTGCTACATTTATTTTCTCTGCTTATACATAGCTAAGTTTTTATTTTTATTTATAATTTTATTTTTTTGTTTGCTTCACGCTTTTGCTTTTTAAAATTCAATTAACCTTTGTTTTTGTGATTTGCTTAAAGTTCTTTACATGCTAATGAGTTTAATTTCTAAGACCTTGATGATTTTGGTTTAATTCTATATTTTTTAAGGTATTTTTTACTTTTCTTTCTTTTCTAGACAAAATTATAAAGCATTTTTCATATTTGTATATATGTATGTTGTATATATGTACGTGTAAGAGTGTGTATGTGTATATGTGTGTGTGTGTGTTTGTTGCCTATACAATTGTTGTTGCAGCTGTTGCTCTTACAATTTGGGGCGCACTTTCAGTCTCACACTAAACTAATTAGAAGAAGAAGAAAAAACAGTACGAACAAATGTAAATTATATCAGAATTCTGCTACAAAAGAAGATGTACCGCAATTTTGCTCACATTTCGCTTAAATTTATGTAATGTAATGTTTCGTTCAAAGAAAATATATAAATGTATGAAAAATCTAACACACATCCAAGTTGTCCCATATTATATAACTAACAAACTGCTCTTCAATTTCGAGTCGAGTTGAAAACTGTGTCGTGTCGTGTCGTGTAGTGTGTAGTTTAGTGTAAAGCATATTTCATATACAATTAACATTATTAAATTAATATTTACATTTGATACACATCCTAAATTGTGTAATGTAATGTTTTCATATATATTTTGAATAAATTGTTCTCTTTAAATTTTGATTGGTTTTTTTCTTGCTTTTAATTCCTGCCAAAAAGTTACGCTCTTCGCTTGAATTGTTCTCTCTTATATTTGCTTATCTTTGCTCTCTTCGCTTGGCGCTCTCATCTCTTGCTGAGCGAGCGCTTCTTCTATTCCAGTTGGTTTCGACAACAACAAATGAAACTGTTTTAACTTGCGCTTCCAGTGCTTCGAGTTGAAGCGAAATTTAATGGCGGCGGCGGCGGCGGCGGCGACGGTGGCGTTTGTGTTGCTTTTGGTGGGCGTTGCTGAGCTGCCAACATCTTCTTCAACTCTCTCGCAGCCAGCGGCGGCAGCGGCGTCGGCGGCGGCGCTTTCTCAACGCTTTTGCTTAGTCGCTTTCTTGCGCTTGCTGGTGCCAGCTGTGCTCGATGATGGCGGCGCAGTCGACGATCCGCTGGCCAGGCCCGATATGCTGGCAAAGGGTGTTGCTCCTCCTGCTGCTCCTGTTGCTGTTGTTGGTGTTGTGTTGCCGCCGCCACCACCTCCACCTCCACCACTGCTGCCGCCGCCGCCTAGCATTGCCGCAGCGTGCAGTGATTCTCAACTACGCTCGGGCGTGCCGTGATGCTGATAGATCTGCTGAAGCTGCTGCTGCTGCTGTTGCTGCTGTTGCTGGCTATGCACCACCTGGCTGCTCGATGTGACCACATCCTGTTGCATGTGCTGCTGCTGCTGCTGTTGATGGTGCGCCTGGTGCGGCGACTGCTGCTGCTGCTGCATGTGCACCACGTGCTGTTGCATGCCCTGCGGCGTCGGCGGACCCTGCTGCGAACTGTGATGCTGCGGCGTACTATGATGCATCGGCGTGCTATGATGCTGCGGCGCGCTGTGGTGCTGCGGCGTGCCGTGGTGCTGCGGCGTCGGCGGATGCGGCGACGGACTGTACGGGAACTGTTGCTGCAACATATGCAACTTTGCATAAATAAATTTGTTATCGGTTAGTCAAAGCTGGCAGCTGTGTGTGAGTGTGTGTGTGTAAGTGTGTGAGTGTGAGTGTGAGTGTGAGTGAGTGTGTGAGTGTATGTGTGTGGTGGCATGAGAGAATGTTTCCCAAAATGTTGCATTAGATGCGGAGGTTAACGAACACACACAAATACACCCAATGGAAACACGTATGTGAAAAAGGAAATGTCAAAGGTGAAACTGTATGATCAAGGATATCAAATCCTTATGTTTGTATCTTCGTTGCAAACTGACTCGGCTTCAATAGAAATCAATTACAATGTGAAAACTGTTTCTATTTCGGCTCAGGCTGATTTAAGTAGCGAGTACTAGTTGCCTATATATAGCGAGTATTAAGTAACGAGTAGACATAGCATCGAGTATATTAATACAGTTCTGACTCTCTCTAGGCACTCGTTAAAGTAGCGAGTAGCGATTTATAATTTTAAAAAGCGAGTAACATTTCAACGAGTATATTTATCTTTTGTATTATATCGTTCTGTTAACATAATACTGCTGGTCTTAAATTTTTAAAGTATTCGAGCATTTTATAAACTGCGAATAGCAGTTGCGATAACGAGTGCCAAGACTCCTTACTAACGAGTTTGGATTGTTATAATGTAATTTAGTTAAGCCCTTGTAAAGAGTATTCTAATTTTGTCATGAAATGTCTAACGCATAGCAGAAGACATCTCCGAGCTTCCCTTCGAAACTTTGCATATGATCGTCTTTATGTTGGAGGAAGTATGTATATAGGAACCGGCTAAATCAGACCAATATATCATATAACTCCCATAGGAAGGAAAGTGGGTGCTTGTTTGTATATTAAGATATCTTGACAAAACTCGGCATATACTATTTTGACAATGCTCTTCTTATACATGCAACGCTTTATGAACATCGGACCACTATATCATATAGGCATATAGCAAAAATAGCTCGAAAAGTAGGATCTTTTAAAAAAAACAAAGTTCTTTGTTTATTAAGATATTTGGACCAAACTCGACATTCATTAGATTTACTATGTGCAAAGCTTCATGAGCATCGGACTATAATTATTAAATAGCTGTCACAGAAACGATCGGCTGAAAATTAACTTCTTGTATCCTGCCCAAGCTTGTCTTTTGTAATATCTGCAAAGCCATAAGGAAAATGTCCACAAGGGTATTAAATCGGCGTGTGGAAGATAGCCCTATTTTCCAGCTTTACATTATCATATTTTATAAATATTTTGTTTAGTAACGGCTTTTTATTAAAATGGTATACTTTAGCAAACAGTTTATAAGCACAAGATTAAAGATGATTTAACCTGTGCCAGCATATAATGCCTAATATATATTCTAAAAAGCTTGTTAAAAGATTCGAATCTTCTCTGAAGGGCTAATCAATTTTTAAAGGACGTCATGTCCAAGTATTTTTGTTAGGCAAGTATTAATACTAGAAAGACTCTCTATAGCTTTAAACAAACCAATTTAAGGGAATGCTCAGCTCAATGTCAATTCAGAACGTTCCTTTTTATATAATGACAAATCACCGAGGCCCAATAAGCTTTTGTATGTGTTTGTGTGTGTTTGTTTGTGTGTGTGTGTGTGTGTATGTTTGTGTGTGTGCGTTTGCTCGTTAGTTTGTCTTAAAGAACCTACCGAATTCTCCTGACTATGCTCGATAATCTCAATGCTGCCGGTCGTGTTGCCCGATGTATTGTTGAGGGAGATGCCACTGGTATTGGCCACGACATCGTATTTGCCACGCTTGAAGCGTCCGTAGAGCGAGCTGTAGGGCAGGTTGTAGTGTATGGCCGCCTGATTGATGGACATTTGACCGACGCTTTTAGGGTAAAGAGAAACGCATTTTGGTTTATTTGAATAGGTATTCAAATTTATGGCATACTTACCGCACTGAGTTCAATGCCTCGTTCATGGCATCCTCGGACCAAGGTGTTGGATTCGAACGCGACAGTTCGATGCCCTCCCGTTTGCAGCGTCCATAAAGTGTTCCTTTGGCATTGAGAATTGTATATGAATTAGCACAAATGGGCAGGCGGCAGGAAACAATTACAAGGGGCGTAATGAAGTAGAAGAAGTCCAATAACATGAACAGGAAATGATGTTAACAAACTGGAAGCAGTTTGCACGAATCGACTAAAGGAAACATTACCGAGTAACGAGTGGCAAGAAGAACTATGTTACGTGTGGAGGAGAGAAAACTTATTGTAACGAGCAACATATATATCAAGTAACGAGGGTTGCTTCAAGACCGAGGAGCAAGAAGTAGTCTTTGGTGCAGTCTGGCAAATAACGAGAATCTCAAAAGAGTACAATCAGAATGAGACGCATACATGTAACGAGCAACATGCAACGAGTAACGAGTAGAAAGTAACGAGTACCACTTGGGTGCACAATAAATATGTAACGGATAGAGTTAATCGACGGTAACGAATGGCGATTGGGTAACGAGTAACGAATGGCGAAAAAGGAGAGCAACCGAATAGAAAGTAACGAGTACCAGCTGGGTGTATAAGAAGTATACAATGGATATGGTTCACCGAAAGTGACGAGTAGATTACAAAGAGTAACGAATGGCGAAAAAGGAACACCAACGAGTAGCAAGTAACGAGTACCACTAGCGAGCACAATCAATCTATAAGTTGTCTTGCATTAGTGCCGAGTCCAACGAGTAGCGAGACCAGATTTGATCATTACAATGGAAGGGGCTGAACTCACCTGTCGGTATGCCAAATTCGGCACTTGCTTTTTGTACAGACGTATTGCCGGCGCGTATCGCCTCCAATGCACGCTCCAAATCCTCGGGTGTCCACGTGGTTGGTGCGGCATTGAATGGCGCCGCCAGCCGTATGCCCTCGCGACGCGCAATCTTGTAGAGCGTCGATGAGGGTATACCAAACGCTTTGGATGCTTTATTTGCCGATATTTGACCCGAACGCAACGCCTCCAAGGCATTCTGTAAGGCATCCTCGTTCCACGATTTGGTGCCGCCCTCCTTCTTAGGCGTTTCGATGCCCAAACGATGAGCACGCTGCCATAAGGTCGTTGATGGTATGCCATAAATGGCAGATGCTTTCGTCAGGCTCATGTTTTGATTCTTTAATGCATCTAAAGCTGAATTCATATCATCTTGTGTCCAAGCTTTGGGACCATTAAACTGACCTTTCTCGCCAGCACTACCACCACCACCAATGCCGCCACCACCACCACCACCAACACCACCGGCGCCGGGGCCGCAAACGCTGCCACCCAGGCCGCCGTGCTGCTGATCCAAATTCGTATAATGCGGCTCATTCTGATCGTGCGGCGAACCGTTGGCGATCATCATTGAGTCCTCGCTCGTATCCGAGTTGTACATGTCTGTAAAATCGAAATGGAAATGTGGCATACGATTAGTGGCAAGTTCTAGTGCTGTGGCAAGTTCTTCTGATATTCATATTTTCTTCAATAACTTACCCATATGCCCGGTGGACATCATATTGACAATCTCTGGCGTTATAATCATGCCCGGCTCATGCTTAATCTGGCTCGGATCAATCTCCATGACTGTGGCGCCACCGATTTCCGCATGCGTGGCAAGCGCTGCATGCTGTGCCGCATGCACCGCCGCCTGCTGCTGCTGCTGCTGTTGTTGCTGCTGCTGCTGCTGCTGCTGCTGCTGGTGTTGCTGTTGCTGACTCTGCGCCAGCAATTGCTGAGCATGCAAGTGCTGGTGATGATGTGCATGTTGTTGCTGTTGCTGCTGTTGTTGTTGTTGTTGCTGTTGTTGTTGTTGCTGCTGCTGTTGCTGCTGCTGCTGCTGTTGCACATGCACCAAGTGCTTGGCCTCAATCACCTCACTTTTGATATGCTGCGCCAGATTCGAGTTGCTCTCGTCCCCGGTTGCATGGTGATGCGATATTGAGTGCATGGGAGATTGATCGAGCCGATGGATGTGCTGAGCCAAATGATTGTCAATGTCGAGCGGTTCGGTGGGATCTAAAATTTATTATTAAAAAACGATTTTTATTTAGTAAACAAGTTCAAGAAGCTAAATTAATAAAATACATTATATAAATAAATAAAAATAAAAAGATTAATATATACCTATTAATATTAAACAGATTTAAGGCTTGCTTTTTATTTCTAACTATTGAATATGTAGAGCCTAAGGCTTTTAATTAACCGCCCATTAATTAACAAGTAATTATATTATATTGTATATACATATATTAAATGTATAGATTTTAAAGGGCAAGAATAGTTTAAAAGGCAATTTGGCTAATTAGTAAAAACAAATAAAATGATTTTCTCACTTCAATAATTAAAAACAATAGCGTCATTAATTGATAACTTTTTCATATAAGGTCATTAACTCAGTAATTAAGCAACATAAATATATTTATTCAATTAATTATGCCAAAATTGTGGAATTATCTCTCTAAACTATGACAAAGTAACATTAGCTTCTGTAAATATGTCCAAATACGCTTAATTATGTCCAAATATGCTTAATTAACCGGATGATGATGATTGACATTTTTAAAGCAGTTAAAGCACGTGCTAATGATACTGGGTAATTATGTAATATAAATTAATTACTTACACTTAATTACTTAAATAATTAGTTTAATTAATGTATTTAAACTAGTAATTCAAAAATAGAACACAGCTAAAATCCTGTTCACTACAGATATTTTATATTTGAAAATAAATGTATATAACATAGAGTTGGAATTATACCTTTATTACTTTTTTTTATAATCTAAGTAAATATTGAAATAAGATTTTTAATCAGGATTTTGGCAAAAATCGACCTCAAAACTCATTTTCATAGATCTTTGTTCGAATTCATTTGAAGGGTGTCTCAAAATCTTATCCCCTTTGCTATAAATGGGGTTCAAAGTTTTGTGCTGTGAGATTTTGCGTTCAAATTCATTTGCATTTACAGTTCTATACGAAAAATCATTTGGGACGTGTTGCACACTTTTCGCAGAAAGAAAAGAATTTAAAATATGTATATACAAGATTATTGAAAAATATTTAAGCTATTCTTCCAAGTTAACAAATATTATGCTTAAAGCCAAAGTAATCTCAGATAACTATTTGAGTGTTAAGTAATAAGGTAAGAATAAGGTAAAGAATAAGGTGTACAAATAAAGAATAAGGTTTAGAAATCTAGAGTAAGCAGCTTGTCTTAAGATTGCTTAGATTCTTTTTAAATACCAACAATACTTTAAGATCATAAATAAGCTGTTGCATATTATATCTACTTTATATATTTTTTAAATACTAATAATACTTTAAGATCTTAAGTAAACTGTTGCATATAATATCTACTTTATATATATATATTTATATTTATATTTATTTATATTTATAATATTAATTGAAAAATTTTCGAACTGTAGCGCTACCGAGACTCACTTGATAGATCGCGTGTATCGGTGCTGGGGTTGCACGATAGATCGACGTGTTCCGTTACGGTGACAGGTGTGGCCGATGGTGCTGGTGGTTCCGGTGTAAAGTCCAGAAAGCCCATGGGCACGCCCAACAGACCGCCGTTCTGCACATGGATATGGGTTTTTGGGGGAAGGGATAAGAGAGTTGCAATATGTTAAAAATGGCTCGAAAAGTGGGCTAGAGAATTGTGACAGCACAATGTGCTGGCACGGGGGCAGTACAAGGTGTGTGTGAGTGATTGACTGATTGATTGATTGACTGAGAGAGAGAGAGAGAGAGAGAGATAGAGACGCGACACGCAGTTGCGGCGACACTTACCATGCCCATGCCTAAACTAGTCATATTTTTATCTTTTCCGTCGCGCGCTACTACAATTTGTGTCACAATCGCCTGGCCGCTCACGCCCGCTGCATTATTCGATGTGGACGAGTTGGATGCCGGCGAGGCCACCGACTGCTCTGTCTTGCAGATCTTTTGCGGCTTGTTATCGCTATCGGAGTCGTCGCCAGCTGTTGCCACCGGTATATAATTGCCGTCTGCCGTTTGCTGTAGACTCACGATCGATGTTTGATTTTGTCCCTGGATGAGTATCGTTTGCGGATGATGGTGTTGTTGTTGTTGTTGTTGTTGCTGCTGTTGCTGTTGTTGTTGTTGCTGGTGATGTGCCGGCTGTGGTTGCTGGCCGGCGGCGTTGCCACCCAGTTGCAAATCTGGCGATTTGGAGCGTTTACGCAGTCGCGATTTGCGCGGCGTTGGCTGCAATTGTTGCTGCTGCTGCTGTTGCTGTTGCTGCTGCTGCAACTGTTGCAAGCTGCTGCTTGTGCCGCCGCCTGTGTTGCTCAGCAGCTGCTGCCCGGCCGCGTTGGCCAACTGTATGCCACTGATTGTTGCAAGCGTATGCTGTGCCAGCAGCGCACTATTCGCCAGTTGCTGTTGCTGTTGCACCTGCTGCTGATGCTCCTGTTGCTGCTGCTGTTGCTGCTGCTGTTGTTGCTGCTGCTGTTGTTGCTGTTGCTGCTGATGGTGCTGCTGCTGCTGCTCGATTGTGGGCGAGGGCGCGCCGGGCACTAGGCTCGCGTTCACAATGTTCCCAACAACCGCCTGCTGTATGTTCTCCGATACGGTTATTGTCGCCGATGCCGCGTCATTTAAATCATCCGCATTCTCAGCCGGCTCGCAGAGGCCTTTGATTTTCAATTGTTCGGCGGTGCGCAGCAAACCCTGCAAGAATCATAAAAAACATAAATAACAATTAGTATAAAGCTTCGATTCAGAAAAGGATTGTATTAAACCTCCACATCAAATATTAACAAGTGTTAGACTCCCAACCTGTTTCAGTAATCAGTTAGAGTACAGTAACATTAAACATTAAAACTTAACATTAACACAAGTTAAGATAGTCTTTGCTTTTAGAATTCCCAATCAGTTTAAGCAATAAATAATATGTATTTGACCCTTTTGGGATCATTAAACATTAACATTGAACATTAAAACTCAACATCAAGCATTAACAAAAGTTCAGCTTTTTTTCGTTTTTAGAATTCCCAATCAGTTTAACCAATATATTATACGTAGTTGCCCCTATTGAAAACTTCTTCTCCTTCTCCTCCTTTTTCCTTTTCTATCCAACCATATTTATCGTTATCTCTTTACAACTCTCTCTCTCTCTTTCTTTTTGTCAACGTCGTTATTGTCCTTACATGTTCCAATTCTTCTTTAAGCGTATTCGTAAAGGTTTCACTTATCGAGTTATATTTTTCCCTCTTGTAATTTTTACGCCATCTCTCTTATTGTCAAATTCTTGTTTGAGCGTATTCGTAAAGGTTCCGCATACATGGCAATCTTTCTCTTTCTCTCGTTCACTCTCGCTCACTCTCGCTCACTCTCGCTCACTCTCGCTCTCTCTCGCTCTCTCTCCCTCTCTCTCTCTCTCTCTGTCTCTCTCTGTAATTTTCACATTGTGTTTATGAACACATTTATTTCATATTCGAAATCCTTGAACGTTACACTGGCTGCAGTTACTTGATTTCATATCTGGTAGAAAGTAACATTTCTTATTCTAGGTATTCGCTGGAATATTTGGCGAATCTTCGACAGCGATGCGAATGTCTTCCAAAACTAGCCACACCCATTTAGCTGGGCCATCCACAGGCTGGGCAACAGACAGATGGACAGACAGACAGACAGTCAGACAGACAGAAAAAAACACACAGATGAGAGAAAAAATTGGTGTTGTTCTGTCGCTGGTCTGGTTGGGGCTGTAGCAGTCATTACGGCTGGGCGGCTGGAGCTTGTCTTTGGTTTTGGACAGGGTCTCCATTTGGCATGGTCACTAACTGAGTCCAGTTTCCCCGTTGGCAAACGCCCACTGCTCGGTAGCCGGCGTTGGTTGACCTGCCTGCCTCGTCCACCCACGGCAGCAGAATGGCCGAATGGCCACTGCAGTTGGCAGCCCGTCGCAGCAATTGGACAGACAAATATTTACTTCAGAAGTTTTTCTTTTAAGCAGTGCGACGGAGAAGCTTTTCTTTTCGTTTCGTTTTTCTTCTTTTTATAATTTATTTTTTTTTCTTCTTTATTTTTACCAGCCTCAGAGCCGCACTCAACCCCAAGCGCATTTGATATTTTCTTCGGCTTTTTTTTTATGCTTCGCATTTTAAATTAAAAATACGGAAAAAACACTCCGGCGCACACGCACAGAAGGCGCGGCCGGGACTGGCAGGGGTGGCGGGGGGAGTCAGGGGGGGGGGGGGGGGGGTTGAGTAGTGGCCAAAGTGGCGAAGTTAAGGGTGAGAAAGGCTGAGAGAACTAAAGAAAAAATTCTTATTACCGCCTCTTGGCTGCGGTGTCCCTTGGCAGTCGAAGAAACAAAAAACAAAAAAAAAAAAAATAAAAGAAATTAAGGCGAAAAATTGAGTAGGTTGAAAAAAATTTGTGTACCCGTTACAGACCCGCCCACCTATTGACCTAACCGAAACCCCCCGCCACCCGCCACCCACTCCCCGGCCCAGTGCAAGTCCAGTTTCCAGTTGTGTTCTGTGTGTTTTAAAAAAAAAAAAAAGAATCTTTTCTTCTTCGACACGACAAAAATATATGTATGCATATATATGTAATATGTATATATGTATATGTATTCATATACAAGTGCGAGGTGCGGGGCGCAGAACCTTCGAATAAATGAAAGAAATTTCTTGTTGTTGTAGCTGGAGATGCAAATGGCTGGCGCCGGAAACGGAACTTCGGGGGCATGGGGCAGCGGCGGTTGGGTGAGGGGAGGCGGGAAGTGGAGGCATGTAAAGGATGCATGATTGCTTGGAAGGGTTGCGGCATTGCGGGGGGTTGGGGGGTTGGCATGGCGGCTGCTGCTGCTGGCGGATTTTGTGGTCGTTGCCGCTGCTGCGGCTCATCAACGCGACGGCGGCGCCCACGTCCACGCCCACCCGGCCACACAACGCCTTATTTATTTATTTAAGTTAACAAAATAAGAATCAAAAAGAAAACAGCAACAACAACATTAATAAGAAGGGTAAAACATACAAAAATAAAAAAGAGAATACATAACAAATTTACGCAACTTTTTCTGCAGCTACTCGCACTTTTCTTGGCCCTTTTTCTGGCCAACTTCTCGCTCGGCACTTTATTAAAAATAACAAGAAATTGCCAACAACAAAAACAACAACGAGAAAAGGTAAAAAATTGTACACAATAAGTAAGAACTTTTCATCGAGCCGAATATTAAATATCTTAAGAGACGGCTGCAGCCGCTTAAATTAAACTATTTGCATTGTAATTTAATTTTTAGTTAAATAGATGTTGACTTGTCAAGTTTTCTAATTCAAAAGTTGATAAAATATCTTTAAAAACTGAAAATAAACTATTTTTTCTTTTTAAAGAGATTATTTTCTTTTTAAAGAAAAATATTATAAATGCATATTTCATGAGCTTTAAATTTAGTTGTCTTTAAAAACAAGTTTGCCTACATAGAACAAATTTCAGGAAGATTATGCAAATTTAGCTGATTCTCGACTATATATAACATAAATATATAAAGACCTGCTTTAAAAAAAAATATATATATATATATATATTATGCATGGGTTTTTCATCTGATCTCTTCATAGAGTTTGCGAATAACTTATGAATATTAGGTTGGTCTCTTCGTAAAACTTTGACCATTCGCTTTGCTATACTACACTAGATAGTTTATACCCTGAGAAGGCTCATAATAGACCCGAGGCTCAAAAGTCGACTAAAGCGAATCAGAGCCACACAATATCGCCTGCGCGACAGTTTAGCCATATCCAAGAGGTAATAGATTTTTTAAGTACCTTTTTGAAGTAGCTAAAATCAATGATTTCCGAACAAACGGACTATTCTATTCTGAAAACCTCCAGCTCCCAATAAGGTAGCCTAACTTATTATAATTATTAATTAATAATCGAACTCAATAACCTAAATTTTTGTAATGAAAATAGCTTTAAAGATAAATAATTAAATTTGACTGCATTCACACATCCCAAGATTATATATTTCTTTATATTATATATATTATTTATATTGTATATAGTATTTATATTATATATGTTATATAAATTATATATATTCTAAAATTGAAGTATCTGTCCAGCTTAATGTGTTACAGATTTCCGCACAAAGTCCTAATACCCACAGCCCCAGCAGAGCATTCGGCGAAAAAAAGAGGCAGATAGAAAAAGAGTTTGGCGCACAAAATTTAAATAAATTTGCGGGCCTCTCGCAGCAGGATGGCTAGAAGAAGGACTTGGCCAGTTTCTTGGCACATTTTTTCTTTGCCTTCACTTTGCTCGTTGTTGTTGTTGTTGAATTTTTCTTGTTTAGCATTTCTTGTTTTTAATTACGTTGCCGACGTCAACGTCGACGCCGGCGCTCTAATAGCCCGAGCGAAAAGGGGCTGCAAGGGTTCTTCACTGAAACTTGGACTTGGGTTTATGTACAGCAAAAAAAAAAACGAGAAAAAAAAGGTTGCAAGAAAATCTTTAAAAAATAACAAAAAAAAAAAGGACTACGAAAAAAAACTGTTACAAATGGCAGATAGCCACCCCGTTTGGAGAAAAAAAATAGATGAAACAAAATCAGAGCGGAGCGGCCACGCCCACCGCCTCGCACAGGCTTCGATTATCAGCAATGGAATCGAGCGTCGAGCGAGTTCCAATTAAAAAATCTGCATGTGACCAAAGTCAAATCAATGCGTTCGGGTTAAGCTCGCCGAGCAGCAGGAAAAGGACCAGAGCCAGAACCAGGAGCAGGACGAGGAGCAGGACGAGGAGCAGGCGGGAGGAGGGTCTGTGACAACGGGGGCACAAATCTCCATTGAAATTCTAACGCAATTAGTGCATGAAAATGAAGCGCCAACGCTGCGTATGAGTGATATATAGCTTAAATGGCACAATGGCCAAAGCAGAAACAAGTCGCAGCCAACAAGGCAAATCCTGGCCAGGACCAGAACAAAGCCAAGTCACACACACACACACACACATATATATATAATTGAAAACCGAGCTGACAGCAACAACAAAGCTGAGCCACAGCTAAAAAATGGCTGCAAGTTGAGGGGCAGCGGATGCGGATGCGGCTGGGGGTGCGGCTGGCTGTGTGTGTGTGTGTGTGCTTGCCAGTTGCTGCGGAAGGAAGCAAAAAATTGCCAAGAATTGACCAAATGCAAAATCTGTCTAAGCCATAAATGCTGCTGCTCTGCAGGCAACGGTTAACAAAGGTTGCCAATTGACAACTATTTGAATTCCAGTTGAAATCAGGCTATGCGACTACAAATTATAACAATTGTCTTTAAAATTATCGATAACTTTCTAGAAGAGATATCGAATAACAAGCCTCGAGTAAAGCCGTCAGGGTTTGTTGTCATCAATATTAAAGAAAACATTTGATATTAAATTTATTTTTCTACTCCTCATAAAAATTCAGATATCTGAAAATATTTCAATTTTTTTCATTATCGATAGCTTTGACGGTTATCGTTCTACCAACTATCGAATAATTAATCAAAGAAATTAATTTATATTTAATAAACATTTTTATCCGTTTAAAGATTTTCGATACCTACAAATATTTCAAACTTTCGATAGTGACAACGGTTATCGTCTATCGAAACAATAATCAATGATAATCATTAAAATTTCAGATATCTATTTCATATTTCAAATCATCGATAGTTTTAAAGGTTATTGTGTTGGCAACTATCGAATGTATAAAAAAAGTACTAACTCTCTCTAAAGGCTGCCTTTTAGGATTCAGAGATAAACACTCAATTGTATTCTAAAGAATCTGATTATAATTCCAGCGCTAGATTTAAAAAGCAGAGAGTTGTAAATGCAACAATATAATAACATTATATTATATAATACCTCTTTGCAAGACAAAGTAATTCAGACTATACAAAAGAAAATCAATAATTACCAATGTAACTAAATACAATTAAAAATTATTAAGAAAAAAATAAACACAAAAAATAATAGAGAAAAAATCGCGGGCTGACAAATGAGCGGAAGGAAGATAAAAATATAAAAAAGAAACCGAGTACAGCAAAAAAAAATAAAAAATAGAGTAAAAAAAAAAACAAATATATGGTTAAAAGCGCTTACTTACAGCCCAGTTGGCAAATGGGCAGTGGCTGAGGTAAAGCGGGGTAAAGCGGGGTTACGGTTAAGAGGGGAGGGGGGAATGGTACGTAACGGTAGTGAAGTGTAGGTAAATATGGGCAGCACAAGTTCCCAGGAACCGCTCTGCACAGACCTATCAAAGACAATGGCCACATTCAAGGGTTTAAAATTTCAGCATTTGCATCCTGGCCGCATAGAGCACGAGCGAGAGAGGGCGAAGGAGAGCGAGGCGAGAGTGTGAGAGAGAGAGAGAGGGGTGGAGTGAAGAGGGCGAGCGCAACTGAAGGTTCGGGCGCCATGGAGCATACCGTAATTTCATTTCATTTCATTTAGCATTTCTTTTTCTGCTGCTGCCCATGTACTTCGTCTTCTTCTTGTTCTTCTTGTTGCTGGTTCCTTCAGAGTTCTACAGTTGCGTGCATTTGTCATTTATGTGCTTGAGTTTTTTCCCAAAAGCTTTTCCTTTTCTATTTGTTTTCGTTTTTTTTTTTTGTGCTTGTGCAGATGAAATGTCCATTGATGCTGATTTTTGTAGCAAATTACAAGGCATCAATATTGAAATTCAAGTACATGTTGCTCTGGCAGGGCGGGGGGGCGCTTGGGGGGCGTCGTTCATAAGGGAAAATAATTGCATGCAAATGAGCTGTTTCTGCGTGGTGAATTTTTACAGTCAGATTATTAGCATCTATACACAGCATATGTAAGGACGGTGGGCGTGGCCGCATAGAAGAAAAAAAAAGGTATTTGCATATTGACACATTTGTTGCATGCCACATACATATGTGTGTGCGACTCACATCGATACCTTATGGTAATAACTGTATAATAAGAATTTAAAGCTTAAAATAAGAGTTGATTTGTTATTATAGGTTGAAGAATACACGGGAAAAGAAGAAGAATTGAAGAAAATTTGTTGCGTTTTCCCTAGTTCTATCTACATCATAGACCCACAGATTTAAGTATTCTTTAATAAACAACCATAACTTAGTAAGTCATATTATGCAATGGATTCCTAATCGAAGCGATGTACATATGTGTGTATATATATATTCATCTTCAAATTCTTGTCAAATATATATACTTCACGGTACACCCCTTAAAACCCACAACTCAATTGGGTTTCTCTCTTAAAAACTGACGTCAGAAACACCCGAAAAAAAAAGAAAGAAATGCTTAAACTAAAACTTAAAAGTTTGTTGGGCTTTCAAAAGCTGAAAACCCAACTCAAAAGTATTTACTGCAAATAAACCAATTATACAAATATTTGTTGCTCGCTTGTTGTAGCTGTTGTTGTTGTTGTTGTCGATATATTTACCTGTAACGAGACAGAAAAGAGAAAATTTGCAAATTAGTTAAAAATGTATAAATTAATTTAAGACAATCAAAAGAGGCCTGATACGTATGTGTGTATTATTAATAGGCATGTCTGTGTATGTGTGTGTGCGCGTGTGTATTTAAAGAATTCCAGGGGTGCACGCTGGTTGTAAGCTTTTGGGGCTTTTTCGAAAGCGGAACCAAACCAGTTGCCCCGATGCTGCTGAGCTTGTGAATGAGCGCATCATCAACACGCGACAGACAAAGATCGACAGATCGTTTTGGCACAAAAAAGCGTGTGCGAAAGAGATGGCGCACAAGCGCGAAGCAACAATTTCAACGGTAATTGCCAAAGCAAGACAAGAAATCAATCCTAATGACAAAACGAAAATTGTAACAATTGAAAGCTCTCAACTGTGTCTGTATATCTCCATATACATGTGCTTGTATGGGTGCAGCCTGGGAAAATGCGATGGTCAGCGTTAATTAAATTAAACAAAAGCTTAGAATAGTGCACAACAATTGAGATAAAGCGGCGCCCTTTCCAGGAAGCGTTTTGTAGCAGATAAAAAAAAACTTAAATGAAATACAGCAACAATAACAACAAATATCCACCAAATGGCAAACGAACAACGAGAAATTGGTGCTCAAGTAAATTACGGAATTGCTCAAGTGCTGATTGAGAATTACACGCGAGGTGAATTTACCAATGGTAAATGAAAGAGTGAAGAGTGTAGAGACAGAGTGGAGATGGTTGAGTGTAGCTTTGCTGCGGGTGATTTTAGGCGACAGGCAGAGAGAGCGGCGAAGAGAGTTGAAATGAACTAATGTCCAAGCAAAAAATGAAGAAAAAGAAGAAGCAGTAAGAGCAGTGGTCGATGGCGACGTTCGCTAGCAGCAAAAAGTTTATTGAACTTTTTTCGACGTTTCGTTTGCTTATATAGCTTCATTATGTGCCTTTGTTGTTGCTATTGTAGCGACTGGAAAGGTGTACAAAACTACAAACGCATATTAATGAGCTTTGCATGCGTCTGTGTGTGCGCGTATTTTTGTAATAAATTAACAGAGTCGGGTACTATGGCGTGCCAGTAAAGAAATGTATTGAAAGCAAATAATCAACTGAACAAATTGCAAGCTTTCAAGCTGCGCTATTAAATACACATAATTGAGCAGCACGCACACACACGTACACTCGACATATACATATATATACATATATGTACCTACAGTTGGCAATTCACAGGTGCCAGTGCGAGCCGCAATGCATGTCAAACTGTTTATAGGCTAACTGGCGTGCATAACTAGCAATGTAAACAACAAATTGGACGAGAGGTAGGTAGAGGCAAAAACAGGGCAACGCCAACCAACGACCTTCAATCATAAAAAATGAGAAGTAATAAAAACATCAACACACAAAAGCAGCAGCAGAGACGGCAGCGCAGTCATAAAGAAAGTCAAACGAACGAAAGCGTTGGCAAAACATACGAACATATAATAAAAAGGGAAAAACGCAATTTTAGATTGAAAGCGGCCGGCGAATGCTTCACACAGAAACACACACTCACACTCACACACACACACACACACTTGCACGCAAGAAGTGAAAATGTATGAATGAACCAAGTGTCGGGCCGTATGTGTGTAACGTCGTAACGCAAACAAAAACGCTACGTAGAGCGTAAACGTAAAACGCGACTTTTGATATTGAGAGAAATGTAAAAAAAAAAAAATAAAATGAATAAAAAAACCCAATTCAATTGATAGACAGCGAGACGACAGACAGAGAGAAAAAGGAGAACACTTGCCGGCACAGAAAATGCGGCACAAAGCGAAGCGAGCGCTAAACGCGTCGACCAAAACAAAAAACAACGCTATGAAAAATATATAAAAAGCAACAAAAAAAATAATCATAAAAAATGCTCAAAGTCAAACACACACACACACACACACACACACGACAAGCGACAGAAGGCAAATACATAAAAGAAAACAAAAAGTTGAATTTTTCCAAAGAAACTGCCGAGCAAAACACAGAATCACGCGAAAAATAATAATAATAAAATACAAGCAGAAAAAGCAAAGCGACAACGGCAACGGCGTCGACAAAACAAATAACGTGTGGGAAGCGTGTGCGAGAAGATGAGATAAAGACGTAAGAAGAGTCTGGGGGGGGTAATGTGGAAGGTGAGAGGCAGGCGGCAAAGGCAGCCATAACAACTACGCGCCAGACAAGCAGACGCAGCAGCAGCAGCAGCGCACAAAGCGTGGCGTAAAAAGCTTTAAGAACTAAGCAATTTTTATAGCCTTGTCTACGAGCTACGAGGGCAAAAGAAAATATAGAAAACGGCACATAAGACGCCACTGTCTCAGACAGGAAGACGTTACCAGCAGAGGGGTAGGGGGGTCAACAGCACAAAAGAGAACTGACAACATGTGGAGTTAAAGTAGCAGCAACTGAGAAGTTGCACAAGTGCCGATTTAATTCACACACACACACACACCAAACCCAAACACATGTACACACGTACAGAGCAAATATATGTTAAGCAGCTGTTAAATGGATAGCAGTAGTAGCAGCTGCGTCGAAACGCTGCTCCCACGTAGGATAACGGTACCGGCCACTTAAGTCCAAAAATAAGTATTTTACCGTTGTCTATATGCCTGTGAGTGTGTACTGTTAAGAGAAGAGAGGGAATTGTAAAAGTTGAACTTAAGCTTCACTTGTTGATGCTGCGACAGGAAATAAGCATCAAAGCAGTTGCTGCATTTTAAAATGGAACTAAACATTTTTGAGGAAGAAATCGAAAAAGTGGTTGAATCTTAACGAATGAAATCAAGGAAACAGCTGCTTTTGAGTTACATTTAAAAGGAAGCCCTACAAAATGACGAATATTTAAATTGGCCTTTAAAAGAGGACAAACATATGTATACATAGTTAAAAGTGCCCTCTGATAGCCGGAGTTGGGGTTTTTTTATTAACTAGAATAAAAGTTTTAAGATTCAACTATATTATCAAGCTCACTCTTGATTTCGCATGCAGTAAACATTTAAATTCAAAGAGAATGCCAAATATAAGAGAGGGCTGCCACTCTTTTGCCCATCCATTCCCATAAACGCTTTCAACAATTTCAAATCAATGCTTCAATTATGCAAAGTTTAAAATATGCAAACTCAATGCGACGAGGGGAACAAGAAGAAGAACAACAACATCAATGGCAACACCTCTGCCATAAGTGGAAAAGAGGCGGCGCTTCAACGCCCACAGGAAGTGCCGGCCATTCAGTCATTTAGTCATTTGGTCATTTAGACAGGACAGAAACAGACAACGTTTAAAATGACGGACATTGGCATGTTTATTGAAGACGGAGGGGGAGGTGAGGTGCGCGAGACCACAACGAGGAGCTTGAATTGAAAACTTATAAAACAGAATCAACTCAAACTGAACTGTGAAGCGCGCTGAACTGAACTGAAATTGAACTCTCACATATCTGCACACACACACAGACACACACACATACACTTGCATACAGTCAGAGGGAGAGAGCGCTACAATGACGCCGACGACGACAGCGTGTGACAGGCAAGCAGGGGATTTGGCGAATGCAGCGCAGGCTGACTCACACAGACAGACAGACAGACGGGGAGAGACGGACGGCGAGGCAAATACAAATCGTGAGGCTTAATATGCATGGCTGGGTAAATTGCTAGGCTGCCCGCGACGTCGCCGTCGCTGTCGACGTCGCTGTCGTTGATTGAAGCAGCGCCAGCCAGCAGGCCGAGGCCATTGCTGTTATTGAACATGCCAAAGGGGCGGCGACAGCGACGCAGCGACGACGACGGCAACGTAAGCGTCAGTCAGTCGACGACTTCGCTGCTTGATTGGACTTGGACGAAGCTCAAAACGTGCCATTTCCAAGCTGCCTCAGCTTGATGTTTATTTGTACGTAAGTGTGTGTGTGTGTATGTGTGTTTTTGTGTTGTAGCTGTTTTGTTTGTGGCTTCACTGGCAGAAAGGTTTTGCACACACACACACACACACAGGCACACGGTTAATTTGCCATTTTTATGGTTTCATGCCTCTGGATAGCCGCTGTTAGCCTAAATAGAATCCACTAACTCAAAATCTAAAAAAAAAAAGCTTGCGATGAATTTCATAAAGCAAACTAAATACGAAGCACAACAAAAAATACAAAAAATTCCAGGCTGGAGAGCGACTGGAAACTGGACAGATGCCGCTTATCCAAATTCAAAACTGGATGAAGCTGAGAATACGTCTCTTGGGTATGATTGATTATGAAATACCCTATGTGTACTTGATGTAAGATAGTTTCCAAAAAGTATGCTATGATAACATACGATGATTTTATAGTTTTAGTATTATTATGAGGTCATAATAAAGAAAACCCTTAATAGAAACTCAAAATACATTGTTTTAATTATAATTAATCTTAAAAAAAATACTAAAAAACTAGAAAAGTCTATTTATATACATATGTATATGTATTTGTTAAAATATCTAATGCATATTCGTTATTTATTCTCTAACTAACTAACTCCTAGTCTTTTTCAATATACCCTTTTACCAAGCAAGTTACAGGGTAAACGAAATTAAAAAAAATACAAATAAATGACCAAAATTTCAATTCGTAAGCCAAAGCAAAGCAAAACTCTCCCTAGGGCCGGCAATGGAGGACCTCCCTGGCAGCAGCAATCGCAATCTCTGGAGCCCATTTTGGAGCGATGTGTATGCAAAATATATTTCACATTTATAAGAAGTTGGTATAAAAACAAAAAAGACAACAAACAACAACTCCAAATGACGAAAGCCAGAGGAAAATAAAATAAAATCATCATCATTTATGCAGATTTCAAGGCAGAGATATGGAAACGACAGTTTGTATGTGCAGACATATCGCGTATATATAAGTCTATATAAACCAAAACTAAGATATGCATAAATTTACATATGTAAAACAACTAACTGAAAACTGAACCAAAAAAAAAAAAAAAAATCGAAAAAAACATAGGAATAAACCCAAATGTGTCCCGTTTTGTTGTGTATCCCTCACGTCCCTTTTTTTGGGTTTTTTTTTTTGGTAGGTTTTAGCATTGCAAATTGTAGTTTTGCCGTCTGCCCGAACAGATTTTTGGGCAACAAAATATCTACATAATATATAAACGCACAGACATGCTATATAAATAATATATATACATATATATATATATATATATGTATATGTATATACGCATATATAAAACTTTCTTTCTTTTTGAAAGTAAACACACGCAACGCAAAAGGCAATATATGTATAAACATATAAACATACATGCACACATACACACACATGCATAAAAAATAAAAGTGATTGGAACTTTTTCTTGCTGATTTTTATATGCGATATCTCCCCACATATGTATATCCAAGCAACGCAGCCCCAATGAAATATTTATAAAAAGAAATTTTGTATACCCTTGCCAAGGGGCATGGTGATATTATTATCAAGTGTGTAACATTGCCCAATCACCTAATATATATATAAGTATATCAATATGGTTTTGTTCAGGATCAAAAGTCCATTTGAATGCCTGTCTTTTATTGACTTTATAAAAAACGGTATACATTTCTTTCCATTTAAAATCGAATGCGATCGGATTTCTTTTACTTTATCATTTAACTATAAAGGGAAAGTAGGGCTCCTGTATGAACAAATTTCTTGAATAAAAGTAAGTATTAGTCAGGGTTCCTATGTGAACAGAAAAGATAGTATTAGTCAAAAAAGGGATTCCTGTATGAACAGGGTTCCTCTATAGAAAGAAGTACTAGTCAGGGTTTCCATGTCAAAGGCTGAACGACTTTAAAGATATCCTGTTTACACTCAAAGAAATGAAAATTGTATGGAAAGTGAGTAATGAAAATAATGAGATAATATGTATATAGGTTTTTCAAAGCTCCTAATTCTATATATTTCAGCTTTCATCTCCCTGCAAGGGTATCAATTCTTTGTCAAAGTGCCATGCACTGGTATTTCTTGTATATTTTATTTTGATTTGTTCTCTCTTGTTGAAGCCGCCTGGCGCATAAGTTGAACATTTTCTGATTACAATGCAAACTTCCTGTGGCAGCTGATAAGGCGTCAACTTTACAGCCGCTTATCGACTATGCAACGAGTTCTAAAAGTCCCAAAGAGTTTTAATTCAGAGTCAAAGGTATTGCCAGATACCCAGGCATTTCCTAGAATCAACAACTTTTTGGTTACAAAACCGATTTCTCAACTAAAAAAAACAACAACAACAAAAGCAACAACAGCTGCGAGCTATAACGAGCTGAAAGACACCCACAAATTGCCGCAAACTGTGCAACACCCCCGCAATACCTTACATCCCACCCCTCCTCCCTCCCCCTCCACCTTACAGGCAGCTTGTTGACCAGCAAAAATTGACGACAAAGACCAACGAAAATTTGCCAAATTTGCTAAAACTTAGAAACTGGCGACGAGGCTGTCGTGATGGCAGCCGCTTCTTTCTCTTCTTCTTCTACACGTGCCTGTGTGTGTGTGTGTGTTGTTGTTGTTGTGGTTGTATTGGTAAGTAAATTATGTTAATTGTATGCTTTGACAGTCACACCAGAGCCACACACACACACACACACACAATCAACCCAGGCGACCAACCAGGCCACAGACCAAGTCGTTGGCCACAAAAACAAAATACGAAATAAATAAATAAAATAAAAACTTGGAGCAGAACGAAGCTTAAATACTCTTTTGAGTTTTAACACAATCAAGATTGCAAATTATAGACAATTTAAATTGTTCGTGCTTTATCGATAATTATCGAATGCAGTGCCAAGATGTGCAGATTTGTATCATTTATTTCTTATCGTTATAAAACTATCGATACTTGAATTTCGAAGAGAATCGTTCGTTTTTATCTACATTTATCGACAATTATCGAATGCGGAGTCGATATATGTGGGTTGTTATCGATAATAATCGATGCACGATAACCAAAAGTAACAATTGATTCAAATTTTATACAATTCGAACATTTTTTATCCACAATTAATTATAGATAATTGAATTTCGCAGAGAATCTCTTGTTTTAAGCTACATTTATCGACAATTATCGAATGCGGATTGTTATCGGTACTTAACGATGTTTGTTAACCATAAGTAACAGTCGATAACAAATAATTTTGCATAAAGGTTCGATTATCGATCTTTCATCAAGTTCAGGGATAGTTAATTTAATATATTACCACCACACAACTCCATGTGTGGATTTTAATGGATTAGTACTGAGAATCTAACCAAAATTGTAATACATCGACTTGTTATCGATAAATTTAAAAAGGTTTTATATCAATACATTTGTAAATCGATTATATCAAAATTAGAAACTCCCAGAACCCAAAAGACCTATTCCACAAAGTGTATAATTTGAATTTATGTACAATGTTGTGGTGTGGAAACTTATGTATACATATGTGGACATCTGTCTGATATATGTATATATGTATATATAGATATACATATATCTGCATATACATATGTTGAGCTGAGCCGAAAGAAATTGAAATTCATTTGGTGTGCGACCAGAAACAGAAATCAGAACATTACGAATCCAGAGAAGACTTAACCACCAAGGTAATGCAATAAATTTACAAAGATTTATATATATACAGATATATATATATCTGTACTTTAGTTTTTATATAAAGAGCGCTCAGTATTAACCGAAACTTCCGTTGAAGATAATATTTAATAGACTTAGTTTCAATGCAATTTATTATTAACAAGCTGCGAGCGGAAACGTTTGCTTTGTGTGTGAAACGCTCGGATCAGATCCAGAAATCAGTCAAAGCTTTAACCAAAATACAAAATGAGATAAAAAAAAAAAAAAGAAGCAGAGGAGAAAAAAAAAACGAAATACGTAAAAAACGTGCGAACTAAACTTACAAACAAGAAAAACGCCGGCCGCAAGACAAGCGCTTGAGAAACTTTATTTTATTTGACTGTGTTTTTTTTTTTGGCTACAAGAAACTGGTTTGTAGAAGCCGGCTGGAATAGTGAGAGAGTGTGTGTGTGTGTGTGTGTGTGTGTGTGTGAGGCTATGGCTAAAACGCATGACTTCAGCTAACCACAAGCAACGGCAACGGCAGCGACTCGATTTCCCAGCTCAGCAGCTGTTTGTTGACCTCAAAGTCAGAGCCAAGTCGAGTCGCGCAGCCAGGCAGAAGTCATGGTTATGGCCAGCCGTAAAAGAGAAGCCAAGCCAAGTAGCCAAGTTAATAATAGGCAGCGGCAACTACGTAGCAGACCTCGCCAGCCAAGAGCAGAACGAACCTTACTGGTTTTTATTTTCTTCTTACCCACACCGTGGCAGCTCCTCGGCCCCCTTTCTGCCGCTGTCCCTCCCCTTCAGTCCACACTCAGTCAAGTGTTGGCTTACACATTATGGCCAACACAAGGCAACAACAACAGCAACCGGCAAAAGTGTTATTTATAGCATTTGTTGTTAATTCTTTTAAGCTACAATTGAGTAATCATGCGCATAAAGTGAGTGAACTCGCGAGTGCTTCGAGTAGAGCCCAAAGGCCTCTCTAGAATTAAATAGCATTTAAACGAATTATTTTTTATATAGAATATGCCATTTGAGAATTTTAGTCTTTTAAGACTTTACTAAAATATTTTATATAATATAATATAATATATATATTATTTTTGTATGCTTTACAATTCAGGAATTTAGCTGGATAGGAATTATATCCTATAGACCAGATTTAGAAATATTACAAATAATAAATGGAGGAAATTCATAATCATAACACAAAACTAATTTTCTATTCTTATATAATATTTTTGTGTTAAATTATGAAAATCCATGATAAAATTCTTTGAACCGAACTCTATATAGCATAATATACAGATATATATATAATATAATAAAGGAATTAAAAAACCTTCAAAAAAAAAAAAATTTAAAACTTTATCATAAGGATAAATTTAAATAAATATATATAGTATAATATCTTTATTAAGCTTGCTCAAACTAATATAATATGATATTGAATCTTGCCATGCTTTAATTATTTAAAACTCAATATTATTAAATTTGTTATTATATTATTATAATTATTATATATAATAATTATTGACAACAATTCTTATTACCTAATTAGTATGATATTATATATTATTATTATTTATTACATTATTATTATTATTATTATTATTATTATTATTATTATATTATTTATTATTATTATTATTACATTATTTATTATTAATTTATAATAATTGTATATACCTATTATTTAGTTATAATTATTATATATAATTATTAAATATAATTATAAATAATAAAAATTAAATTATAAAAAAAGAATGCAATAATAATTTATTTTGCTCCCCAGCTTTTTAATCTAAATTAAATTCCCAATCAGCAAATAGTGTTGGACAACGCATAATTGTGGCACTCTAAACGCATGTTGCTTACTAATTCAATTTATTTCTTGAAGATAGTATAAATAACTTGCATAAGCAACTGCAAACAGGTGACTTCATTGACGACAATTTTGAACTGCAAATATTTGAAATATGCAGGAAATACCATAAAGAGTCGCCAAGAAGCAGCAGCAACAACAACAGCTTGCAACATGCGCAATAAACAGAAGAAGAAGCTGAAAAAAATGCCAACAGGAATTTCAGCTATGAAAAATGCCCCATAAAAGAAAAAGATGTTGCCCAGGCGGCGCGACGACCCACTTAAACAACCAGCTGAACAACTGCAAGAAAACTGGGCGACAAGATGAGGAAGAAGAAGAAGAAGAAGAAGAAGAAGCAAGAAATAACAACAAAAAGACCTATAAACAAAATATAAAACGAAAATAAGACAAATCTTCAAGGACGTATTCAAGGTAAACATATGCGAGAGAGGCACACAGCCAAAGCCAAAGCCAAAGGCAGAGGCAAAAGCAAAAGACAAAGAGAGCAAAAGGAGGAGACAACGGGAAAGCGGCAAAGCCAAAGAGCAGTAAATAAGTAAAAGTAGAAGAAGAAAAACAACAAAAACAACGCTGAAGAAAACGCGACCTGTTTGATGTGCAGCAGCAACAACAAACACACATATACACACACACACACACACCTAAAAAGGAGATGTGAAAAGCAAGTGCAGGAAAAACTCGTTTCAAGCAACAGGAATACGTTACGTACACAGACACAACGCCCCCCTCACCCCCCCCCCCCCTACTAGCCCAGTTCACCCACAGCCACTTAAATGTAGGTAAGTGTGCCCATAAAATTTAATCAAAAAGCAAAACGTTTGAAAATGCGCCAAACGTCAAGGAGACCAAAAAACAACAAAAAGACGAAGAAGAAAATAATAAAATGAAAAAAAAAACGGTCACATAAGAAAGAAGCACGCGAATAGAAGCAGTGAAAGAACCAGTGAAAAAAGCAGTAAAAGTTGTAAAGGGGTTCGAGAGCCAAAAGACGTGCGCATATTGTGAGCAGCCAGTTTGATAACAGGGCCTAGACACACACACACACACACATGTGTATTAAGTGTGTGTGTGTGTGTGTGTGTAACCCAGATTGCCAGACATAAATTATGCAAGGTAGAGCAAGGCCAAACGCAGGAGTTGTTAGCTCTAGGTACATATAGGTAACATTGAAAGTGGGCAAAAGAAGTTGAGCTATAGAAATAGGATCGCAGGCGCCGGCCCGGACAAGGTCAAGGTCTAGCTCGTAAATGCGTAGACATATTATAACCTTGAAACTGCACAAGGCAGCAGTCGGCAGTCGGCGGTCGCAGCAGGCGGCCTCGGTCGTATCTAAGACGCCAAACAAGGACTGGCCGAAACGTGTTTGGGCCCGGCTTAAACAGGTTCTGCAGCCAAAACACATATCGCTGCGCTGCAACCGTCTAATGTCCAGTCTAAGGCCTACACTGTGCAGCAACAAAATGCTACGATTCGGCATAGGTGAAGAATTCGTTTTGTTTTTCAGCAAGCAAACGTTTACGAATGTGGCAGAAAGAAGAGAGCGTAGAGCGGGCGAGACAGTTGTAGTTGTAGTAATAGTTAGAGTGAAAGGGGCAGCTAGAATTTGAGAGCGTTAATAGTAGCTTGAGAGATAGATGGTATTAGTAGTGTTTAGAGTGTAGTAGTAGCTAAATTAATGTAGTATGTAAATCAGTAGAGTGTCTTATTAGTATTAGTAGCTACAGTAGTAGAGTGTAGTAGAAGTTAGTAGCTAAATTAGCAGAGCACTGTAATAATATTAGTAGCTAGAGTAGTAGAAGATTGTAAAGAAACGCAACAGAGCCTTTGCAGTACCTGCTTGAAGCAATAAGTTTACGGATGTGCAACAAAGAAGAACGCAAAAATTAACACAGCATAGCTTAGATGCTATAGGAAAAGGCAGAGAATGGAATTGGCTTAGATGGTTGTTAATAGAGTAGTGGAAGATTGTGAAATTTCGCAACAGAGAACTTGCAGAACAACGCTTACGGATGCAAAACAAAGAAGAACGAAAAGATTACACGCAAAAATGTAGATGCAGAGCATCGAATGGGTTCAGGTTGTTAATGAATTAGAGTTAACTTCAGATAACAAATTTTATTTAAATAAATTTTAAATAATTTAATCAAATTTATTTTATAATTTATAAAATTTTAAAGCCATATTTTTCAAAAAATTTATAAAATAAATAAATAAAATAAAATAATAAATAAATAACAAAATTGTAAAAAATTTCTGCTAACAGAAGGGGCAGCGAATGGGTTTGATTGAGGTAGATGCAAACGAATTGAAGTAAGCTTTGGGCCAGAAAACATTTGTTAATTTTTATAACTTTGTCAGGTATTCTAAAAACTTAAGAATAAGTTAATTAGTATAAGTATATGAGTATAAAATAAGTATTATATAGGAACAATGAAAACAACCCAAGTATAAGAGTTTTGGAGTCAAGGCGTAGAAAGAGCCCTTTCTCATTTCTAAAAGTTCCAACTTTCCAGCGACTACTTTTATGCTAAATGCAAACAAACGTCAACTAAAAAGTTGTTCTTACGATTCAAAACGATGCCTTTCTAATTCTAGAAGCCACAACTTTGATATTAAAATCTTAAACTAAACAAGCGAATAAGATGGAATACATCAAAACTGTTGCACAGTGTAATGCCAAAGTGAATAAAAGGCAATAAAAGAGCTGTTCGGGTACCTGCCGCAGTTTGAAGCCGCAACCTGTTGCAACCACAAGCTGAAAATTGTGGCAGCAACATTAAAAACAAAAAAAAAACAACAAGTAAAATTGAAAGTCATTTTTTTTGGAAAACGATCGCAATCAACGAACAAAAGACACAAAACACACGGAAGATTCTATTTTATAAATTGCCGTCGTCGTCGTCGTCGTCGTTTTTTGTTGTTTTCTTTTTTAGCACCTAAGCGGCTTGTAAAGTCAATGTGCCTGGCCATAACCACACACACACACACACACACACACACACACACACACACAAACACACACACACAAGTGTAATACAGCTCTATAAATGCTGCTACCTAGAAGCATAGACTTTAATTGTCATGGGAGCCGCACTTTATTCTATTCCTATTTATTTTATTTTTATTTCTATATTCTTATTTTTTTGGTAATTAATTCTACGCACTTGCACAACGAATGTCGCTATAATTTTCAGCCTAAACAAAAAAAAAAACCTATATATATAGGATTTTCAAGGTCTAATGAGTTTGTTGGCAGCGAGAAAACCATTGAATATAACGAGTTGTGGGCCTAGAAAAATTATAAACATCATTGTATTAAATGAAGAAATGAATTAAATAGTTAATGATCATTCGAGGCGAAACTACGCTTGGGTTAAAGACAAGTTCAAGGCCCCAACTAGGCAATAGATACACACACACACATACACACAAATATACAAATATACACAGATATATACATACATATATATAGTTACACACTGAAAATGTTGCAAATTGATTTATTTTTGCCACTTAAAAAAGATTTCGCCAAATATTTCGTGTGATTAATTAGTATTAATTATATGTCGTCTATATGTATTATAACCAATCGAACTTTCTGCAGTCAAATATTTCGTAAAAATTATACAATCTTTGTTTGAAAACCAAAAAAAAAATAAACAAAACAAAGCAACAAATTGTAAAACGATTACATAAGCTTATAAATTTTTGGGTTTGGAATCGCTTTTTGTGTTCACAATTTGCCATGCGGGAAGCGATGGGAAGCAATGGGAACGAGGGAGCGGTGGAACGGCGGGGGAACTGCGGAGCGGGGAAACGTTTGACGGGTTTGGGATGAGCTCATTTTGGCTTCGGGGCATACAGAAAAATGATTATTGAAATATAATAGGGGTATTTATAATACATATACACGAGTATAGCCTATACGCGGGACCGCGTCTCATTTACCTGATTAGCCAGTTCCTTGAGAACTGATTGGTTTTTTGGGATTGACTGATAAGCGCCGAATAAGCGAGATGAGCGATCAAAACGCAAGATTTACGGTTAATTATAGAACTTACAGTTGATTCAAATACACATTATCTACCCTATACCACTTTAAATAATCATATTGTATTGAATATAATGCAAGTCTCTGAGTTTTAAGGCCATCGTCTTAATTGCATAGGTCAGTCTATTTGTTGCAGGAAGTACATATATCGGAAACGACCGAATCAGACATCTATACCATATAGCTTCCATAGAAACGAACGATAGAAATGTGGAATCTTGTATGAAAAACTTATTTGCTTTATATTCATGAAACTCGGCGTTAAAAAGTTGCACTTATCTTATCAACATCGGATCAGGCAAAATATTCTGTTCCTCAAGATATTGTTATCAAACTCGGCAAACTTATTAAATCTCGAGTGAATATCTTGTCCAAGTAATTTTCCCAATATTTTAGTAGAAAATAATTATTGTCGAATTAGTATAGATTGCTTGTAAATTGAGTTATAAAGTGTAAAAAACTTTTGTACTTTGTACTACAAAAAACATCGTTCAAAAAACTATAAATACTTAAACAAAGACATAATCATTGAATATTCGCTCGTAAGTTTACTTATTTGTTTATATACGTATTATATGAAAATAGATGTGCATTAAATCTTCGGCTACGCGAAATGAACTTTTTTTTGTCTTGTTGTCTTCGCAATCAGCAAATGTTAACTTAAAGATCATTAACTGCACGCATTAGATGAAATTTTTATTAAATTCAAAGACTAATTACCAGCTAATAATAACTAATGGCAAAACCATAAGAGTGCTGATCCAAAGACATGGAGAGGCAGCTTGTTTTTGGGGCCAGTTGCAGGCGCACCAGAGAGAGAGAGAGAGAGAGAGAGAGAGAGAGAGAGTGAGAGGGGTGCGAGAAGACCTCAATAAGAAATAGAATGTGAACATAAAAAATAGTTGGAAAAAAACAACATCGCACACTAGAGAATCTTAATTGAATTTTGGTTTAGCAGTAGCAGCACAAGAGGGGCAACACGCATTACGGCGTGTTGCAGCAGGGAGGGGCGGGGCGCTAATAAGTTGATTATAAAATAATAATTACAGAAAAAGCAAAGCAAAAATACAACAACAAAAGCAGCAGAAACAAAATTAACGAGAAAGTCGTTGCACGCTGATTAGCTTTGTGGTGTGTGGCATGGCGGCTGCAGCTTTAACTGTTTGCTAACACTGGAAATTGGAAATTGGAAGCTGAAAGCTTGGGCCATGTGGCCAGCTGCTGTTGCTGATTAAGCTGCCGCCGCCTGTGGCACGTACGCAAAAGTGTTAATTGCAAATGACCAGAAGAGTGCGAAGAAGAGCATGGTGAGAGACGTGGAGGGGGGATGGGAGCTGAGGGGCGGTTGCATGTGCAACCCCGTTACGGGGCTGCTGTTGATTGAAAATGCGGCTTCAGAGGCTGCCAGCGCAGGCGCCACAACGTGCAGGCAGTGCAGGCAGAAAAGTGAAGAGAAAAGTGGGGTTATTCGATGATCAGCAATTGGATTATAGTTAGGCGCGCCGAAGTGGGCGAAACAAGGGGGAGGGGAGTGGCTCAAGTACAACAACAAAAATAACAAAAAGAGAGAGTAGCGCGCCACACGCAGACTACGGACAGCGGCAGCGACGTCGACGTCAATGCGAGGCGTCAATGAACCGGTTTGCAAAGGGTCGAATGGTCGAACGGACGACGCATACGCGTCAGCAATAATTAATCAATCAATAATTGAGGCAAGCAGACAATGTACACAGTGACAGGCAGCGAGAGCGAGAGAGCGCCATGCAGACTAATGAGCGGCAGAGGAAAAAAAACAAAAAACAAAATGGCCGGCACATTAGCCGGACACATCCGGTGATCGGTTGGGTCACACAAGTGCTGAGAGACTGCGCGCCCTCTGCACTCAATCAAAGGCGCGCTCTCTTTAGCTGACTCCCGCTCTCGCTCGCGATCTCGTTCTACATAACTGCAGAGCGTAAATATCCCCAAAATATTCCCAAAAATATCCCCTTGCACATCGCAGCATAAATGGGAATTGCCAAAATAAACGTAACGAGAATATTGTGCAAAAAAAAAAAAGGAAAATAAAACAACTGAGCGAGCAACTTACTTTCTTTGACTTTCTTTTGATCGCACTTTTAGCTCTTGTTGTTATTGTTGTTTTTTATTGCTTGCGCTATTTCTTTTGTTGCACTTGTTGTTGCTGTTGTTGCATATTTTGCTTTTGCTTGCACTTTTTTTTTGTTTGAAGGTGTTTTTCGTGTATTCGCGCGACGACGAAGACGACGGCGACGTTTTCGAAAAGACGCAGCGCGAAGGAGAGCAAGAGGAAGAGGAAGAAGACAAAGCGGCAAACACAAGACAGGTACACACGTACGTTGCGACTGTGCATTAAAATCGAACTGAACTGAAAACCAAAGAAGAGCAAGAGCAAAAAAATTCCAAAACCCAACTTTTTTCCGTTTCGTTTCTGTTCGGCGACGTCTGACGACGGCAACGACGACGACGACGACGGCGACGGCGACGACGACGACGACGACGACGAAGACTTTCAACGACGACACGTCCACGTTGGCGTCGACGGAGACGGCAACGTTGTTGGTTAACGCCGCCGGCGGAGCGGCAACAGCAGCTTAGCGTGGCCCGTTCGTTCAGCTTGGCTTGACTTTCGCAGCGGCTCGTGTGCGAGCGAGCGGGCGAGCAAGAGATAGAGCGAGTCTCTTCCAGTCGGTGGCTCTCCTTCGCACTCACACTGTGTATATCAGCGTGAGAGTGTGTGTGTGTGTGTGTGTGAGCATGCTCAGGTAGGGTGTAAATGTGTGAGTCCCTTAGGTAAGCGACGATGTGGAAGAAAGAAAATGTGTCCAACTTTGCGAACAGGTAGACCGACGACGGCGTCATCATTGCCGGTGCCGCGTTGCCGATGCCGGTGGCAGCGACTGAGACGGCGGCGTCGTCGCAAACGCTGACTTCGTTTTTGCGGCTTAAATACAAACACACACAAACACAAAGAGAGCGAGAGAGGGAGAGAGAGGGAGACAGATACTCGATATCAGCATAAGGGTGATTCAATATACGAAAACAACATTTGCTTCTTTAAAGGTGCTAGCAGCTTAAGAGATTTAGGTTTCAAATGCACTGATCTAGAAAGGCCAGGATAAAGCAATAAGCTGAGCTAAGTCCTTTGGAAAGTATAATATTTTTATTTAACGTAAGATCGTTGTATGTTTAGATTAAGTGTAAATGACAAAACAATTAAAAAAGGCATATGGAATAATAATTGACCGTTTTTATTTATATTAATATAATATTAATTTTAAGGTACTTTTTTGTTCTTTTCTGCTGCAGTAAAGAAAAAGATCACCTGGGTCAAACAACAAAATTGTTTAATCGATTGTAAACTTTCTGCCCTTATTTGAAATGGAAATGTATATTATATATTATATTTTAATTTTCCCTAACATTATAGAAATGTACTTGAAAATTGTAAAATTAGTCAAATTCTTTAAAATTATACCTTAGCTTATTTTTATATATATCTAATTTTACATTAGCTTATTTTTACCAGCATATCTTTTACTAAATTCTTTTCCAATTTATTATTTTTTCAGCACCGCTCCTTGAAGTATTTTCTTTATAATAAGATCAACTTGTGTTACCCTAATGCAATCGTACAGGTAAACTAAAGGTTTTATGCATATTGGGGGGCAATGCATAAACACACAAATCAACAAATATACAGAGGGTATCTATATATGTATATATTTATATATACATACACATATAAATATGCATACATATATATCCAGACATATAGCACCGGGCAACAAGAAAGCATACGTCATATACATATAGTGAAATTATATGCGGAGAGCAAAAAAAAAAAACAAAACATGGCAACAACAATTTTTGCGCGTGAGTAATTTGTTGCCAATGGAACAACAACAACAACAGGTCGCAAGCTGATGTTGTTGTTGCTGTAGTTGTCCCTTGTGAGGCTTCCGCTGCAGGTAGAGGTCTCCTCTCTGTGTTTGTGTGTGTGTCTGTGTGTGTGTGTTGAACTGGCTTTGGTAATTATCGGTTTTCGATGCCATATGCGGAATTGAGCGCAAAGCATGCAACTGCAACAACTGCAACAACAACTATCGAACTGCTTATCGTTTTGGTGTGCAACAGCCCTAAGTCCATTTAACAATAACTACACTCGAAAAAAAAATATTAAATAAATATTATATGCTTAAATCAAGTCCAACGAAAACTATAACAAGCATTTGCCTACTAAAGAACATGCAACAGCTCTTAAATTAAGCATAGAAAATAAGTTTTGTATTTGGGAACATTTTTAAATAACAAAATTGGTGCTCAAAACAAGATTTTCGTGCTAATTTTAAGCAGCTACAAGCTGTACTGTATTTTGCCCAAGTTTTCACTCGATGTACCTGCTTTTTTCTCCCAGTGTGGCAACTTTGTAGTGGGCGCGGGGGCCGTGGGGCAACTGTTTGGGGGTGTTATTTTCCAGAAAGTTGCTAAGTAGACACAATATGTTGCCCCGCTGCCGTTGGCCTGGCTACTTAAGTATTTCGACATTTTTCGCCACTCACGAGTCATGAGTGTTGTTGTTTTTTTTTCATTCCTTCTTTTTCGATGCATGTGAGTGTACTAACTCAATTAGCACATCGTGTAAGTGTGTGTGTGTGTATTCGTTGTTGTTGCTGCTGCTGTTCAAATGTCATATGCTAGAGACGGGCGCGTGACAACAGCTGTTTATCATTTTAAGCCGCTTGCCAGTGTTGTAAAAGTTACAGCAGATGCAATCAATTATCTATCGATAGACACTCAGTAGTCTAGTGTGAGGATATTTGGAGGATAAGGATAAAGCGATTGCCAACAGCTGTTTATCCTTCTAAACTGCTTGCTAGTGTTGTAAAACTTAAAGCAGTTATGATAAATAATCTATCGATAGAAAATCGGTAGACTAGTGTTGAGAAATTTGTGAGAGCAGAACCCTTTTCATTTGTATTTGTTAAATCGAAGATCGTCTCTTTTGTAAAAATCGTTATATATGCTTAAGTTAAAGCGATGTACGTATCGATATAGAAATAAGCAATGTGTGAATCGATAGTAAAAGCTTGAATAATCGACTTACTTTTGAGCGATTGAACGGAGGTTATGGATTGTCGTGTGTTGAAGTCAAAATATAGAAAAGAAGAAAAGAAAGACTACAAACTTTTCCCATTTTTAAATATCTCAATATGATGACATGATTGATATGATTTTTTACAAGATCTTAGATCTTTATATATTTTCAACTCTCATTTTGTTCATTTTGTTGTTTGAAATATCGACACGCGCTCATCTCTAGCAAACAGACGACAGTTGGTTAAGTTCAGCTTCTTTTTTTTTGGCAGACAAACTCCAACACTGACACGCAGAACCAGAACACACAAAGTACACGAGCTACTACATATGTTCAGGAGCTCAGACAACAGCTAAAACAAAAACAACATCAACAACAACCAGCCAAGTCGATTGGCTCTGGCGATTCCAGGAAACTGGCCAAGACGACGATCCATTCGAGCGACCGACATCGATTCGACAATCGTGCAAGCCAAAAAAAAAAAAAAGAAAAACACAAAAAATATCAGCTCGAACAATGAAGCGGCAAGTGGCAAGTGGCCAAAAGGGGCAAGTAACCAAAGCAGGGCAGCGACACGCCCATTCCAACATACAGAGCACACACAATGTGAATGCCACAGGTAATCTTTATATATAACAACACATATATATCCATATATATATATATTGGGGAGTGTATCACGATTTAATGCAACCCAAGGGCAGAGAGGGCGAGGCCCGGGGCCAGAGGCAACAGCTCTCAAAACTCTGATCGGCGGCGTCACTCAGACAACTGCTTTTTTTTTCGCTCGTTTAACTACCCTGTTATCTTGCATTATAGAGGGTATATAGGTTGTTGACATTATAGACGTACGGGCAGAAATGCTTAACTAAATATTTCCAAGAGAAAGCTTTATCGATATTATATTTAACAGCAGAAACAGTTGCATTGTCCTGATATTGATATATTTATAGCCTTTATGGTTTGTTAGTAAATATGTGTGCATAAAACATTTCTAAGACCCAGCTGTAAATATATCGATAACACAGTTGCATTGCCATATATATGGTGATATCGATATTCTCAAAGTTCTTATGGGCTGGTATCAAAAACTATTAATTTTTTTTATAATCATCCTTTCAAATATACTAAAAGCAATCGAGAATTATGCTAATAATCAACTCTGGCAGCTATTGAAAGGTGCTACTAATTATTTAGCTGGTATACGATATATATTTAACTCTAGAACTCATACGGACAAGACAAACAGTTATTTCTTAGCCTATAAAAATATATCCTAAATAACTATCGATAACTAACTATTCTTAATTATAACAAATCCCAGGGCTTTAGCATCAGCTTTGAATAGTCTACCTGATGTAATACCCTACAGTGTATTTAACTGCCAGCCACAATACTGAATTTAAAAACTAAAAACTATCGATAACTAACTATTCCTAATATGCATCATCTTACAGGGTATTCAACTGTCGACTACAAAATTATGCTGCCATATTTTGTATATTTTATTATTGACACAAAACTCAAGTCCGTTCAACATTTTTGCATTGTGATTCAGTTTGCATTTTTTGTACGCATTTTCTCAAAATTGGAATTCACACACACACGCACACACACACTCACACGCACACACATTCAAATCGAGGTTCATATATACGAATATTTGTATATACTTTTTTTAGTTACTTTTATATTGGTTACAATCTGTGGCCAGATCGCAGTGAAACTTACAGTTTTTACTTTCTTGCATTGCTGCAGTTTTTTCCCCCCTTTGTGGAGGGTTTCTTTTGGGCGTTTTACACTGTCACGACTTTTGCTTACCTGTCAAAGAGAAAGATAGAAAGAGAGCAAAACGAATTGAGGTCATTAGTAAAAGGTACCACAAAAATGCAATGGAAAATCACTTAAAATAAATGTAGATCTTAAAATGCTTAACGCGACTTCAATTCGCCTGAAGTTGGCCTCAAGTTTCAATTAAATAAAAATTAAATTAAGGTAAATTTTCTCTTATTGCTTAAATGCAAATTGAGCATAATCAGATCTTCCAACTTGGGTAGATTTTAGGCATGGTATGGCATAGTTTTTGAAGAGAATTCACATAGACGATGTACTTTTTATACCCTGAAAATATGGCATAATGGTTTTGTGCAAATGTATGTATCAGGCAGAAGGAAGCATCTCCGACGTCATAAAGTATATATATTCTTGATCAGCTTCAATTGCCGAGTCGAGCTCAGAAACTATAAGAGCCAGAGACTGAAATTTTAAACGTATTTTCTTCTAGTGCTCGCGCAATACGAGTTTGTTTTCGATTACCGATAACCGATAACTTCCACCTTTTGCAAGCCATTTATCAATATCGATATCGAAATTCTCTCTTTTGGGCAGATATCTTAGAATTTAAGAGCTTCAGTCGCCAAGTTTGACATTCGGCTTCTAGAATGGTATATACAGGTCGAATATCTTTAATTTTATGGCCATCGATTAATCTTATTTTTTATTAATGCTAGTATAACCTTTGGTAAAAGTAGGTTCAGGGTATTCAATAGTCGCGCTCTCGCGACGAGAGTACTCATACTGGTATTAAAATTGGATTTTCACCCATTTTCCGCCAGTTTAAGTGAATTTAAAATTTCTTAATGTAGGATTTATAGTTTTGTAAATTGAACATATTATCGCGAATGTTATATTTATGTTCATATTAGCTTTAATAGAGTAAAGACTCCCCAATTTAAGATTCTGGTACTTGAATATTTAATAACTTTCCGAATGGGTATTGCAATTAGAACTTCCATGCCAATTTTTAATTGAACAATAAAAGTTCCAGCTTGATTAACCTGTAGTCAAACGGAAATCATTTATGGTAAATAATTTCAGGTCAATTTTTTTCTTTATCCGCCCGGGCACAAGCCAAAATCAATAACCTTTGCAATGGACAGAGATATACAAGAAAAAAATAACACAGAGTTGAGGTTTTGTGGGGGATGGGGGAGTGGCAAATCAGAGGGAACTCAACGAGAAGGATATGCTTCATCGGAACGAAACTTGTGGATTAAAAACACGAGGCAAAATGCAGCAGAAGATGAAAACTAATTTTGACTAAGAAACGCAGCCAGCAGGAGCCTCAAAAGCAATTTTTAATTACAACTGAACTGAAATTTATGTGCAAACTTGGTCGAAAAACAAAAAAGAAAGGACCCTGGTGAAATAACAGTAGAAAAAAAAGATAGAGGGGGCAAAAAAAAATATGAGAGTAAGAGAAGAATCTGTGCAAAGGAAATCGACATGCAGATTAAAAGGAAGTCCCATACAACACACAGGACGTGGACGTGGTGTGTATGCGAGTGTGTGTGTGTGTGTGTGTGTGTGCAGGAAAAAAATTCGATTATCTGCGAGAGGAAAACTGTAATTAAATCCACACAGAGAACGCGCGCGCACGCCAAAGAAAATGCAAAAAAAAACCAAAAAAAAAAAAACGAAAAAAAAAATGAGGGGCAAACTAAAACCAAATTGTAGCATGCAAAAAAAAAATGGAAAAGGAAAGGAAAAGAATACGAATGCAACGAAATCACGTAAAGCAAACTAATACCGCAACAAGGCGTGCAGATTGCAGGCGTACACAGAGGACGCCGGAGTCCTGTCCTGCGAGTCCTGCATTTCTCAGCTGCGAGACTGCGCAGCACAGAAAGGCGCCTGCCGCCCATCCCAACCCGCAAGTGGGTGTGACGCCCTGTCGTTCTTGGTCTTTAGTGGCAGGGATTAACAGCGAGCCAAATGGCATGAGCTTAGGCCAGACCCGGACCCGAACCCGGAGCAGGAGCCGTTGCCGGAGCTGGACTCGGACCTGCACCCAGACTCAGACTCAGAACCAGGCCCATTGAAAGCCAGAGCCAAAGAAGAGGCTTCATTAGCATACACAGCGATTCAGGGTGTGCGTGTTTGTGTGTGTGTGTTGCTGTGTGTGCAAACCTAAAAACTAAAGAGGCAAACGGGTCTGTCGGTTGCGGGCGGCTTATGTATGTGCCACGCCTTCAACGCTCCTGCTGCATGCCATGGATACAGTTGCGGGCAAATGAACAAGCGCCAAGAAGAATGCGGCGAAAAAAATGTGCAAAAAAAAAAGAGAGGAGACAGGGAAACAAGGGGAGGGTATGAAAAGTATGAAAAGACAGCGAAATGAAGAGTGCAACGTGGCAGGATGGCGCCGGGTTTGCCGGGCTTGACAGAGCCTGCCCAGAGCGCTGGTCGCAAAAGATGCCAACTAACTCAAACTGCAAGCAGCCCGAGCGATGCGCACCTGAGCAGGTGCAGGTTGGGGAACGGGGAAGCGGGACGCACAGGACGCAGCTTTGACTGCCGGAAATGAACATTGGAGTTGCCGCCTGCTCCGCCAGCTCCGGCAGCTCCGGCAGCTCCACTCGGCCAACTAAATAACGTCGTAGCTGCTCCCCGCCAAAACACAAAAGAAATTAATTTCATTCCTTTTTTTTTTTTCTTTCGCCCCGCACATTTGTGCTCTATGTATATACATATATATATTTTTTTTGCTTTCCACAGCCACTCGATGTTTTGTTTTGCAGCGACTTTTTTCGCCAGGCTAAAAGGAAAATTTTTGCAGCTAAACCAAACATTGATTGTCAGCTGGGTGGCAGCTGTGGCAGTGCCAAAGATGAACAACGGACACAAGAGGCAGCCAGCAAATGTTCTACCAATGATGATGATGATGATGATGACGGTGATAATGAACACAATCATGATCATCATGATGAGGTTGAGAACGGTATTCCGGCCCCTAGCAGCACAATAGTTGGCAGTTTAGCTAAGCGAAATGTCAAAGATATTCGAGCTTTTTACAAATATAGCCAACTTTTGATGCACTTTGCTGATCTCTAAAAAAATACATAAGTAGATATAGACAAAAAAGATATATAAAAAAACCGTATAGCTTGTGGTAACTGGAACCTTAGAGACCAGTCAAAATATTATTTACTTCAGTAATTTTAATAAACTTTAAGAATCGTGTTGAAGGATATGTTAAAAGTTCCAAAATTCACAACCAAAAGCTAAGGGATCAGTCACAATACTTTATCTCAGTAATTTTGTATTATTGATCTACTCAAAGAATCCTATTGAAGAAGATGTTAATGGGTTCCAACATTCTAAAGCAAAAGCTAAAGGATCAGCCACAATAATTTTAATCTAAGTAATTTTCATAAATTGATTCCCAAATCTTAACCTCCACAACTAGCAAGCCAACAAAATATTTAAAGAATAATCCGCCAAGATCTCTAATATGAAAATGTTCCAAGCCAAAAGCTATATTTTGAGCAAGGGCTCTATCATGCACATATTTAAAGAATAATATCTCATTCATGAGTATTTAGAGAATAATCCTTATAAATCTCAATCTTGAACACATTTAGAGAATAATGTATATCATGAATTCATTTAGAGACTAATCCAAGGCAAAAGCTCTAATAAAAACGTATTTCAAGAATAAAAGCTCTATTATGAAATAAATTTAAAACGTATAATCGTGATTTAATGCTCTGCAATTAATTAATATTAATATTTTTAATATAATATATTTAATAGATTATTTTAATCGATATTTTAAAGTGGAAGCTTTCAACGATTTTAAACAGCAAAATTTAAATGGATCCCAAAAAAATAAATCATAAGATGAGATAAATATGCATATATAATAAATATGAAATATTTAATATAAAAAAAAGTCAATTTATTATATATACACATGATATCAGAAGACCGTATTTGTCTTTTAAAATCCTAGAAGAATATTCTATATATCTCTCCTCGATAGGGTATTTAAATATGGCAATGATGCGGCGAGAACGTTGCACGAGGCGTATGCGCAACCAAGTAAAATAACAGAGCAAAAAAAAAACATCGAAAAAATTGCCTGGGCGCGGAAGTAAATGAAGATTCTCCGGCTATAAAGTGTCTCCACTGTGTATTCGTATTCTTTTCCACAGTGAGTCTCTGTGTATGTGTGTGTGTGTGTGTGTGTGGGGGCTCAAGAGTATCAGAGCTATAGTTACAGTTACAGTTACAATACACAGCCGGGGCCCCAGTTGCAGCCATTTGAGCAATTGGGCGTTGCTGCCCGCCCGCCCGCCTGCCTGTATATTCAAAAAGGTAGAGAAAGAAGAAGCAGCAGCAGCAGCAGTGGCAGTGGCAGCGGCAGCCGCAGCAGTTGCAGTAGAAGAAGCAGCATGCTTGGCAGACGTTCCATGTACGTGAATGATGTTTAGGTTAAATGGCATAGCCGTAGAGAACGCACAAAGCACTCACGACGGCCGCACTGTCCGCCATGTTGTTTGTTACGCAGCTGTAGCTTACGTGCACGCTGTCCCACTCACACTTGCACATTGTCATGCCAACACATTCGCAAAAAAATAAAAAATAAAGCCCACACTCGCTGGACTTTGGCTTTTGGGTTTGAAGCTTCCTGCTACGTGACCATCAGGCTGCCCAATCTCTCTACCTCTCCCTCTGCCTCGCTCTTTCTCCTTTTATTTTTGCATATGATGCAGGTGTCTGGCTCTAACGTGTGTGTGTGTGTGTGTCGGGTCTGTGTGTGTGTGTATTTGCAATTTACTAACTGCTTTTACGCGCGCTCGCGCTCAGCTTTGCGAAAAACCGCAACATTTGTCGCCGTTGCTTTTACGCTGCTTCTTCTTCTCCTTTTTTTTCTACTTCCCATGTTTACACAATTACAAAAACAGAGCTAACAACATGAGGACGACGTTGACGTCGCTGACGCTGCTGCCGCGCTGCCCCCTCCTCCCCCTCGTCGCTGTAGCTGCTTGCATTTTAATTAAAAATTCTTCAAAAATTTGCTTTGTGTTTGCACTTTTGCTCTACCAATAATATCCTTCAAGTTGTTGTTGTTGCTGCTGCTGCTTGCCACCTAAAAGTAGACCACATATTTTTAATTTAACTGCAACAGCGCTTGACCAGCCATCACGCTTGCCACAGGATAACCAGGATAAAACTGCAGTTGCTAAATACAGAAAATCAGATTAAGCGTCATAAGAACACAAACTTTGCTCAACGTTTCCTAAAGCTTAAGAACCGCAATAAAGTCCGCTTTAAATCGAAGCTCTGCAATCCTCTTCTTTCCCTCCTTTTCGTGACAAGAATTCAAACTATTGTAAACAATTCTCTTGAAAAGTTTTCGCTTGAACAGCCTTTTAATTAAAGGCTGGCTCTTTACTTAGTAGCCTAAAGCTTGTCCCATCAAAATATAAATACATTTGCTGCTCTCTTTGCTTGAAATCAAAGACATTCAAACTGTTCGAATAGTTACTTCTTTCTTAAGCATATGCATACCTACACACACATATTCGTATGCATGGATACAGCTGCGTCTTTTCGTTTACTTAATCCACTTAACGCTTGCGATCCCGTTAGTCGTAGACACAGAGACGTAACAAAAATAAACGTCATATTTGAACTTGAAGACATGGACTAATAAAAGAGCACAAGCAATGAATGAAATGAAAACTTAAAGTAGCAGCAGCAGACAAAGAGAACAACAGCAAAAATAACAACAGCAGCAAAAGCTGCACACACAACGACGACGACGCGTAGGTGAAGCAGAGCAGCAAATAAAAGAAGTCGTCGCGTCGCAGCTGCTGCACATTGAGGAAGTTTGAATTATCAAAATACTCAGCAGGCAACACACACACACACACACACATATATATATATATAAATACATATAAAACAGACAGCGAGGAAAAACATATGAGCGCAGAGAGCGGCGGCAGACAGCAGCAGCTGACTGACGAAAATAGTACGCGGCGATAGGATAGCCAAAGCAAAAATGGCAAAATTTTCGTCAATGTTTATGTATGTGTGTGTGTGTGTGTGTCTGAAAATCAGCCGCTAAAGCGGCCGGCATTTTTATTATTATTATTATATGTTATGTTATGTGTATTTTCGTTTTGCGCTCTTTCGCTTTTTTGAACTCTGCTTTTACACGCTTTATACTTTTTATTTACATTGCGCGTTGGCATCAGCCGCTGCTGCTGCCGCAGCCAGCGTCGACGTCGCTGTCGCTTTTTGCTATTTTATTACTCGGTCGCTCGGTCACATGAGCGAGTTTTCGCGTCTTTCACTTTGCCACTTACTTTACATTACGTTACTTTACTTTAGCTTCTGCCACAGCTGCTTCTGCTACAGCTACAGCTGCTGCTGCTGCTGCTGCTACTGCTGCTTCTTCTTGTTCACGCTTTCTATCTTTGCTCTGCCGCCGCCGTCGACTCTTATGTATGTGTGTGTGTGTATGTTTTTGTTGTGTTTTGATTTTTCGTATTCGAGTCTTTTATTTTGATTCCCAACAACTTTACAGGTTTTTTTCTCTTTATGTTTTTATTATTGCTGTAGGTCGAGTCGCTGCGCTTTCGTTTTCATAATATCCCATAGCCTATTTATAGGCGCTCGAAGAGTTTATTATTAAATTTAATTTCAAATTTTCTACATCAATTTTAGTCTATGCAAAAGCTTCAATGCATATAAGGCCGTTGCCTACATAAAAAAGGGTTGTACATAAGAAGAAGCCCAATCCAATCAGAAAAAAGGGCTTAAACTTTGCGACACGAGAAACAAACGTTTGCCGGGCTAAGCTGGCAAATGAAAAAAAATAAATAAAAGGGACAACCCAACAACAACAACAAAAGCACTTCAAATAAAGCGCCGACCATTTTGTTTTCTCTACTCATAGAAAATCGTACAGCAACAATAAAAATTCACCTACTCTAAAAAGTCCCAAGGGACATTTGGGCATTTGCTTCGATAATTAACGATAAATCCAAGAATCAATCCAAAAATCAAGAATGAACGGGAAGTATAGTAAATATAGATAAGAGATAGATATGAATAAATAAATAGAATGCTTTTTATATTAGTCGGAAAACTTTCTGAAGTCACCCCAGACGAATTTAAGGTACATATATATTTTTTTTAAATCTGCAATTTTTAAAGTTTTCTTTAGTGCAACATTCTTAAACATTTAATTGGAAGCATTGTGTAGGGATTCTTGTTAGTTGCTCAATTCCCCCTTTGATACACAGCCAACGATTGCATTTGTCAAGTCCTGTATTGATGATGTCTGTGCACAATCATTCGACAACCCGCCCCAAACCGAACTCCACCTAAGCCAAATAGACAACCGAACAATGGTATATATAATTACATAAAAGTCAGGAGAGCTGGTGCAATAATAAAAAAAGAGAAAATAAAGGAGTAAACCCGAAACCAAATAGAAAAAATCCCTCGTTTTAATTTCGCTTTAGCGCACCCAAAAACAACAACAACAACAACAACAAGAACAAATGAAACAGAGCGAGAAAAATGCGCCCAAAGCTTCCCACTCACAACTACTAAATAACCGATTTTTTTTGGATTTTCTTTCATTTTGTTTTTTTTTTTTTTTGTATGTTTCAACTCATCAGCAGTATTTTTTTTTTGTTTGCCTCGAGCTTGGTGGTCGGGTGGATTTTTATTTCTCAACTAATCCCATGCCACCAGACGTCGCGTCTCGGGGCACACCCAACGATTTCGTGACGCCCCCCGCCCAACCGACCGACCGCCCGCCCTGCGGCGCGCCCACTTTACCAACGTCGACAATTTTTGTGCTACGTTTAAATTGTTGTTGTTGGCTAAAAAGATATAGATTACATTTGTGTTGTTTTCAGCTCCGAAATGAATACATATGTATAAATATATATATATACATATATATATATTCTATAATATATATACATATATTCTATATATATGTGCTTTTACTGTACAATGTGCACTACATAGGAATATGTATGTGCCGGGAAAAAAAGGTTTGCGTTTCATTTCTTTTTTCTATGCGCCCCATTTTCGCCTTGCTTCATTTAGCGCAGCTGCCCCTCGTTGCCTACCCCGGCTACCCCTTTCCCTGTCTCCTCTCCGCTGTCTTGTGCACTGGCCAAGCAACTAAAACCGAATCAAATCCAACCGGACGAGAGAACCGAGCATCAAACTGAACCCAATAGACCAACTGCCAATTGTCAACTTTGAACTATAGCAAGATACAACTGAAAAAGATAGAACAGAACGGAATCGTTAGTTCTGCATGTGTGTGTGTGTGTGTGTGTGTGTGTGTAGAACTTTCAATACCCTACTGAGCATTGTTTAGAGCTAGCTTTGATTGCTTTTCAAGCTAACCATGCTACCTCGCTCTTGCCCAAAACAGGGTGTACCACCAATCAAAAACTAACAGAATCAGATAGATTCACATAGATGCTGCCACACTCGAACAGACAAATCAGCAAAAATGTATTTTTTTCGCCCTTCTATGCGATTCTCACGATATATAATAAGGGCTTACGATTTGTTGCCCATGTAGTTATGGTCATGCATATGAAAATACTTGAACGAGAGATTTTTATAAAGTTCTTATTATATAATACTCATACTCTCTCTCCCCCTTATTTCCGATCGTTCTCTCTTAACAAATTTCTCCTAATTTCTTTCCTGTTCCCTCATTCTTTCTCTTTATTAACCATATCTCTCACACTCTGCCTTACTTTGCTTACTAAGTCGCCTCTTTACTCTTTCTCCCTCTTACTCTTAATAATAACGCCTTTCTACGCGATTCTCGCAAGCTCAAGTTAGGCTTTTGTTTTTATCTTATTATTAACTTAACCTAATAAGAATTTGTCTTATGGTATTAACAATGCTGAATAATTGAAGGCGTTAAAAACCCGTTTTAGATAGCCGTTGCGTGGACAAAAGAATTGGCGAATTGAAAAAGTTTCCAAGATAAGATTCAATATAAAAATTCGCATTTAAGAGATGCTCAAGTGATAAGCACAAGTTCTATTGAATAATATGCCAGACATGTTGACGATAAACTTGAGGAATTTTCCGGAGTGTGCAGTGTGTGTGCTTCGTGTGTGTGTGTGTGTGTGTGTGTGAGCTGTGTGTGTGTGTGTGTGTGTGTGCCTTTGAAGCTGCCACCTTGCTGGGACTGCGGAACTGTGATTGATGTTCTTGGACGCGTGCCCGTGCAGGCGTCACCCATCGACCCCCGCCCACAAAAAAGTCGATCGATTAAAGGCCAAAGTAAAACCTTTACAGAAAACTTACTGAAAGCCACCCTTAAAGAAAAAAGGAAAAGAAAAACAGCATTGGCCCGGGCTACGGGGTGGTAAATCTCAGGCCAAAGACAAAAAATACAAAAAAATAAAAAAACAAATAAAAGAAAAGAAAAGAAAAAAAACCTTGCCCAGTTGTTTTACATTTCTTGTGATTTACTTAAATAAATTTGCCTGCGACTCGCTCGCTGCCCATTACAATTTCAGGGCGGCGACAGGGGCGGGGGCGGGGCGGCAACCCTCCACAGCGAGCAACTCATTTAAGCACTAAAAAGAAATTAAGAAGTAGCCGCCGTTTGCAGCGCAAAGCGCAAATGAATGCAAAAGGAAAATAAATACAAGCAAAAGAAAGCGAGGCACGAAAAAATAAAATAAAAACCAACTTCGAAGAAGAAGAAAAAAACAAATTGAAAAATATAAAAATCACAGCCTCGGAAATACCCTGATTACGCTATCTGTGTGTAAGCTGGACGCATATACATGGGTGTGTGTGTGTGTGTGTGTTTGTGTGTGGGTGCTCAAGTGTAAGCTGCCCCCCCACAACTACAACAAACTGCACACACACACATACACACACGCACACCAGTGCAGACCGCCCACAATTTGAGTTCCATTTCCATTCGCACAGCTCAATAGGCCTTGTGATAAGCGCTTTGCCGTACCCCCAACACCTCCCCCGCCCCCCCCTTGCCCTATCATCAGCCACTGCCCAGCTCTATAACTGTAGTAAGAGAGGGGAGGGGGTGCGGGGCTATGGGCACAATGCACCCGCACTGGCCAAACGTCGGGTCCGCTGTTTGGGACTTGATAACCCGCTATTGTATACACAAAAGCTGCAGAGCAACCGGCGCATAATCGTTGTATGTGCCCCCCCCCCTCCCCCCTCCACCCTTTTAAGCCCCGCACTGCCGGCGCCTCTGACACGACTCTGCTTGATTTTACTTGCGCAACTTAAGCGTTTGCTGCTGCTCTTGTTCTTCTTCCTCTTGCTGTTGTTGTTGTTGTTGTTGTTGCTGCTGCATAGTTTGCTTGTGCACAGCTGCGGCCGCACTAGTAAGCACCCAGTTCCGAGCCAAGCCGACCCTACACGAGACCCCTGGCCCCCCGTCTCTGTCTCTGCCTCTGCCTCTGCCTCTGCCACCCTCACCAGACACAGGCTCGTTCATGTCAATTCATGTCAGCTCAGACAAACCGATTTTGGCTTGACTCGGCGGCGTTTCAAAAAGCCATTGGCTTTGTTTTTATATTTTTTGTTGCTGTTGATCATTTGATTTGCTCTCGCGATTTGCATACCCTACAAACTAGGGCCTAAAAGGAGTTTATACCCTGCATTTCCATTAAAAAAAAAAAGGAATTAAAAAGTATTACACTTAACAGGCTAAATGTGCTCGACGAGCAGTTACCCTACATAAAAAGTGTTAGTTAATGCCTATCGAATTTGTCTCCTTTTATAAAATTGTTCTCACAACAAACACTGCAGCTGCAACTGTTTACAGGGTATCTGCATGGTCAATCAATCAGAAATTTTATATAAATTGTATAGGAAGGGTTTTCTATGAAGTTTGTTAATATTTAATATTATATATATTTAATTTAAAATTTATTTAAGCTCATAACAAGCATTTCCATATCTGTTTAAAGGGTATCTACATAATCAGATATAATAATCACAATCAGAAATTGTTTGTAATTTTATATAAAATCTTTTCTATGAAGTTTGTCAGCGTTTTTTGCATTTTTATTGGCACAAACGTTTAAACAACTGTTTACAGGGTATCTACATAGTCAATCAATTAGACGTTTGTATGAATTAGGTTTAAGTTTTTAAAAGGCCTTTTTATGCTGTTTGGTAAATTTTATCAACTCTAATTATGCTCATAACAAGCATTTCAACAACTGTTTACAGGGTATCTGCATAGTCAGTCTATTAGAAATTTCTTGTAATTTTTATATAAAGGCTTTTCTTCTCTTTGGTTAGTTGCCGAGTTTTTCTCGGCAGCTGTTGCAGCCACTTAGCTGGCAACCACTTGGTAAACTTTGACGCTTCTTGATGTCTGAACTTATTTTTCTGTCTTTTCCAGCACTGCACTTGGCAACTATCGATTAACTTGCAGCAGAAAGGCAGCAAGAGTCAGAGTCAGAGTTTTAGTATTGAAAACTCACTTTGCGATTGGCATACGATAAATGCTTGAAGATGCAATCGAGTTGAAATGCTTCAACTACAGGGAAACAACATGCACATCATAATGCAATAGTTGAGTTTAAGAGAGACTAACAGATACCCTGTATTCACAGAAGAATATATATTTATATCACACAAAAAAAGTTTTCAGTAAATACAGCGTCTGCTTTGAGCTGAGAATTAGAGAGAAAAATCTATTCAAATTTTATTTTAATAGGTTTTCATATATTATATTAAATTTTTATATTATTTTATTTATATTAAATTTTTTTAATTTACATTCATTTTTTTTAGTTTATGTAATTAAATCTGAAATATAACTACTTTCATTGTATCACTAACCATACAATGCATAGACTTGTCAAATGTTAAAATAATCGGATACCGATAAATCGTCAACGACTGAGCCCCATGGGTGACCGCGACCATTTTAGTGTGCCCAGACAAAGTAAGACTGCTGAGAGTGGCAGCCGAACGCCGGCCTCGACAGCCGAACGTTCAGTATGAAGCCGCATCCCGCTCAGCGCACAACGTTGCTGCGGCTGATGCTGTTTTGTAATATATGTATCTTTTCAGCCCGAATACATACATATGTGTATATGCGTGTGCAGAGTGCCCCTCGCTCACACTTATTGCTTTGCGCACTTGTGTGCATCTCCTTCTCCCTGCATAGCTTCTCAAAAACCCCGAGATCTACAAACATAGATACATATGTTTGTGTTGTTTGGGTGTGCGCACAAGTAGATCGCGGCGTTTGTCGCGAGCCAGAGATTTTTTCTTCAATTGTGTGCCCTTTGTGCCTGTGGTGGCAAAAGGCACACACATTCAAATGCTCTATCATGTATTTCTTCGTCCAGTCAGGCATAATGAGAAGAATCTGATATATTTATATTCATTAAAAACTTAAATGACCTAAATGATATATTTATATATTATATTTTAATTTTTTTGTTAACTGTGGGGACCAATTTTGCTTAAAATTAAAAAAAAACTAAGTCGTATTTCTGCAAGGGTAATGCTTC